>NW_025779932.1:0-57392 GCF_021130785.1 Homalodisca vitripennis
CGTTTTTCATGTCAAATATCGATTAAGGTGTATTCCAAACAACTTTGAAAATGTATCTCCTCTAATAATATATGTCCAAACATAATAGCATAACCACTATCCACTCCTAAGAAGCGCATTAAAAAGTTCAGGATATTTGATATTGATGAGTTTATTAGAATTACTGGTGCTATTGAAGCGTTAGGCAAATTTTTTAAACCCAACAACGGCCAGAAATTTTACTCTTAGTTGTAAGCTTCCTCTAAAACCGAGAGACGTGTTATCTGCGTACTGCACAAGCTTTCCTTGCAATAGTGATGATTTAATTTCATTAAAATATATCAGGAAAAGAAATAGACAAAATATTGTGTCATGGGAGTCATCACAGCTTAGTGCAATAGGTTTTGAAATTTGATTAAAAATTTGCATGCACTATGTTCTTAGGTTCATACATGAACAAAAAAATGGGACGACTCAAAAAACGTGGGGTTTTTAATTGCTTGACAAGTGTAAAGTAATAATAAGTTCAGTAATTATATAGTATTTAAAACACAAGCAATGTTTTATTTAAACACACATTTTATTTCATAGTTAAGTGTAATAAGTTTCGTAATTTAATTCAAAAATTAGGGCAGCCTGTATTCTGTGGTTTGGAAATAAAATAATAAAAAAAACGGACATGACTCGAAACCGTGTGGCTTTTTAAAGCGTGACACGTGTAAAGTAACAATGAGTTCAATGTATCCAAACTCGAGCAATAATTTGTCATCTTATTATTATATTATAATTATAATTATTATGTTATTATTATTAATATATTATAATATTACGTCTATAGTTAATTTTAAATTATATACGTAGTTGTGGTCAGGAGGCGTGTAATGAATCGATTAGTGATTATTCCAGGCCAACCATGAAATAGGAAGGGGTTTTAAGCAGATTAAGAGGTATTTAGCTGCCCTATGTATTTTACGCCACTTTTGGAAATTGCCTACCTGGAGAGCGTCCGGTAATCCACCAGCTTAACGTTACTAAGGATAGCGATATCGGTTCCAATGGACATTAAAGCTAATAAAGAATTGATTGGGCCTTTGATAAGTAAAAATATGTACATATGTATTATTAAGAAAGTAAAAATGAAAATTATTACACGTTCTCACTTTCTGTTTTTATAATACAGTATATTAACATTACAAAGGCAATAATACAGTACGAAAAAGATTTTATTGTCATATATTGCTTCATAACGCTTCAAAACCTTTACAATAACAGCAATAATTTTGACTGTATTTACAAGTATTTAGTGTCAAAACCCCTTTATTTTTTCACAATATTACTATTTAAAATATTTAAAGTTTTAATAATTGAAGATACTTAATTTGTATAATTTATTTTGACTCCTACATCCTAGCCTCACATCTAAACAATAAAAGGGGCTCTTTAGGTCATTGATGGCCAACTCCGGGAATATCCTGTCGCCAAATGGTTCGACAGGTGTCATTTTAACTGCTACTGTCCAGGTTTAACGTCTTGGTTTGTATACTGTCACATATAAAATTATACTAAAATTTAATATGTCATTACGTAGTAATATAAATATTAATAAAAAATATTTATGTTTGATGCTACATTTTAATAGTTTTAAGTGCCATTTTTTGTATTGTAAAATACCAATCACATAAGTTTTAGTTTTCGTGTCTATGAAAAATTATCTTAAGGTCTGTGTAGAGACAGTTATAAAAGACTCTCAATGTATATTTCTAATCAAAACTTTGATCTAACCAAACTATACGTGGCAGTAAATATTCCACAAAATATACATGTATATTTCGTATGTGCTTCATCGTCATAGAAATTCATGTTTTTTCGTAACTACTCAAGGCCTCTTACTATCTATATAACGGGAATGTTGTAGTTCTACTTAATAATAATAATAATAGTAATACAAATTCAAAAGTGTCTTTGTTTTAATTTCATGCTTCCTATTAAACTGTTGTAGTAAAATTTAACATGGAACCTGCGACGAACATAGACCTATTCTCATTTAGAAAATCCCTGTAGGATATGCGTTACTGGTACTGAAAGTAGTGAAATATGCTTTCTTGGTCTCTAATGTGGTGAAATATAAATAGCTAGAACGTCCTGTAAAACGTAATTAAATGTTCTGTGTGTAAAATTGATGTGTCATAGAACAACCACATGTGTATATAGAATTATTTTAACGATAATTTCAATTATTTTACATTTATGTTGTTTAGATTCTTCAAATAATAGTAACCATTATTTCTAGGCCGTTTTGAGATTTCAGCGATTATATAAGTACTAATGTACCATAGAAAATTTCCTAAAACATAAGATGGTAAGAATTCGACTCTGAAAACTCCATTAGAAGCAGTCAGCAAGAACTAGAATAATGTTTGCTAGAGTGTGCTTTTAAAATACTGTACCAATTATATGTCTAAATATTAAAAAGTTTTAAATGTTTTGTTTACTAAAAAAACTAACATGTAAAATAGTGCCATTGTAATGTACTTTTAACAGTTAATTTTGGGAAAATATTAGGTTTTAGATATAAGAGGTAAATTTACTATGACTTTTACTATACATTAAAATACTGTTATGAAATCCATCTTAGTTGCCTTTTGAAATAAGGCGTCTCTGATCTGTGATATGTATTTTATTAAGGGGATTCTGCATCTAGAAATGGCAAAAAATGACAAAAATTTGAAAAAAAATATTTATACATATTCTTGTTCTCTGTTTAATTCTGAACCAGAAAAACATAACTTTATGACTAAAAAAATAATATTTTATCTCATAATATTTATTTTATTCGGCCATGTCCTGAGTGTGAACTCGACATTTTCTGGTTTCAAAGAAACTTTACATGTAATAAGCATTATTGTTTACTCTTTGTTTCTATAGTTATTTATCTTTGTTTGTTTGTCTTTCTGGCTAGCTTGTATGTTAGTTAGCTAACAACTGTTTGCTCAAACAGCTGATCAAATGTATTTGAGTCATATGGTAGCATATCACAAACAAACATTCACAAAATATTCTGTTTGTTTACAATTGTAATTGTGCAGTTTCTTGTGTTTTAGTGTCTACAATAAGTGAATAGTTTAGTCAAATATGGGTCGAAAAAAAGAACTCCAAAAAGAGGACTAAGTGATAGAAATAGACAAGCGATTTCGCTAAGATGGAAAGATACAAGTGACAATGGAAATAGAGCTCCAGTTGAGCCTAGGCCTAACCTACAAACTTGTGATCCACAACCTAGTGTTAGTATGCAACATGTTACAAATGCACCATTTGTCCAACAACAAGTAAGTGAAGAGACTGTGGAAAATGTAAGTAGGCCTACTGGATTTGCATTATATTCTAGTTATAATGAGATAATTCCAGAAAAAAAAAACGAATCATCAGAATACATTTTAGTCGAAACCAAGAAGCTTGAAAGTTTTATAGGCTCTTTTCCTTGTAAAATGTGTTTTTCTGAGAGGTCAAAAGTAATAAACCAAATGCATAAAAGGTTTTGCTGTTACCCTGAATGTAAAATGTGATGGACTGTGATTATGAGACTAGCTTTTGTACGTCCCAGTCGACGAATACAAACGACACTCCGAGAGGTTCTTATGACGTAAACCGCAGAGTAGTCAAAGCAATTGCTTCTATTGGCAAAGGGCATAGGGCTTTAGATATGTTTTGTATGTCCTTGAACATGAGTCCAATGAATTATAGAACGTTTCAAAAACATATAAGTAGCCTACACGCTTCTTCAAAAACAGAAATGGAACATGTTTTGGAATTAGCCCGATTCGAAGTAAAAAAGTGTTATGGCACTTTAGATGCTGACAATGAGGTGTTTGACATAACTGTGAGTTATGACGGATCATGGCAGAAACGTGGTTTCACATCCAAATATGGGATTGGTTGTTGTATTGAAATTTTGACAGGTCTTGTTATAGATTTTGAAGTGATATCCAAATTTTGTAACATATGTGAGGTAGCAAAACGAAAAATTAGCAACCCTGAGCATTTTCAGACTTGGTACAACAATCACAAAGGTGTATGTAACCAAAAACTATGTAGGTTCATCACCAGGAATGGAGGTGGAGGCAGCAGAAAGATTGTGGCGGCGTTCGGGAAAGCATTGGGATTTAGATATACAACCATGTTGTCGGATGGCGATGCAAAAACAATTGCACATCTAAATGATTGCAATATTTATGGTGACAAACAGATTGAAAAAGTGGAGTGCCTCAATCATGTTGCAAAGAGGTTAGGCACTGGATTGAGAAAACTAGTAAAGGATCGTTCAAAATCAAAAAACCCAGTTGGAGGTCGATCTCGAGGTCACCTAAGTGAACCAGTTATACAAAAACTAACAAGGTATTACCACAATGGTATACATAAAAACCTTGGTAATGTAACCAAAATGAAAGAGGCAATATATGCCACTCTCTTTCACTGTAAATCCACTGATGAGTCACCACATCATAAGTTATGTCCGCTAGGGAAGGAATCTTGGTGTTTTTACCAAAGAGCCATTGCTGATGGAAGATCTCCTGAACCACATGCATTGAAAATCAAAACACCTCTCTCTCCTAATGTAGTGAAAAGAAATGCTTCCTTTATATGAGAGGCTCTCCACCGAAACTTTGTTGACTAGGTGTTTAGCCGGTCGGACTCAAAATGCCAATGAGGCGCTCCACAATGTTATTTGGTCATAGTGCCCCAAAACTGTTTACACATCTAAAACAAAACTTGAACTGGGTATTTTTGAAGCCATCAGCATTTACAACACAGGCTATATGAAAACTTGTTCAAGCTATCAAGAGGCTGCAGGTATTAGTCCTGGGAGGCACAGTTATAGGATAGCTAAGCGCTTTGATAAAAGCAGGCTACGACTATCAAAAAGGCGCAAAGAGTTACAGATTGGAGAATATAGGAGGAGACTGAAAGTGGCACAGATAGCAGAAGAAGAAAGACTAAGAGCAACAGAAGGGCTGGTGTATGGTGCAGGAGAATTCTAGGTCTAAAACCTAGTAGGCTACATTGGCTGTAAAGATCTGAATGCTGGAAACCACTACTTGATACGGTAGGTCTAATTTTTTTTTTTTTTTTTTTAAGACTTCAAAACTTAGATTTTGGACCAACAAAAAATATTTATGGATACTATTCTAATAGGCCTATGTAAAATAACAAATTAATGTAATATTATGTTATATAAAATTGTTGTATTAATATAAACTTGTAGATTACATTGAAGAAATGAAACTATTTTAGTTTATCGCGATTTTCCAAAAGTTAGGTTTCTTTGAATAAAAATTGATATTGCTTGAGAACCATAATACATAGAGAGCTGAAATTTTTTCCAGGTATTATTCATATCATGTCTAAAATTCCTATGTATTTTCATAACTCTACAGCTTACCTAACCTATTTTTTTTAATTATACAAATAAAATAAAATGAGAAAATATTTTTTTTAATTTTTAAAAAGCCCATGGAATTTTAATCTATTGGGGTATGACAATGAAAATACATAGGAATGTAGTAGCTGTCAATAGCATCAAAATAAAATAAACAGGATAACAATTGATTGTCATTCAGCTATGGAATATCAATTTTAAAAATTAACGTTTTTACAAAATAAAAACGAGTATTTATTTTATTGTATCCAAGTAAAATTAAAATATGACACCAAAGGTATTTACATATTAGTTTTTACATGTAGGGAATTGAAAAAATACATCAAAATAATAAAATGTTAGTAAATATAAAAAAAACACCCATCTAGATGCAGAATCCCCTTAATTGGCAAACAAGACAAAGTCAACTATGGTACAAAAAAGAACTGAAAACGTAATAATCCCGTTGAAATTATTGTTAAGCATAAAACCAACGTAATAATATTCGATAATAACAATCAGCCATACCCTATTGATTAACATGAACCATCATCGCACTCAGCGTTGCATATATGGAAATGAACCTTTATGCAAAAGTCTATAAGTTAGTTCCTTTCGAGATATCGTGGGTACAGAAAAATAAATAGAAATGCAATATTTGGCCCATTGAGAGGCAGGTTTAAGTAACGCTCAGGCACAGATAATTAATGATCCCTTGATTTAGTTTTTGTCTAAAATACATTCAATAGGATATTTCGAGTTTGTGAAGTAATTCTTAGAAAAAGCTAATGTCCTTTATGCTATCTCTGACGGATCATCTATAAGACATACGAACAATACAAACGTTTCAGTATTGTTTCTAACATAACATTCAAGGCAAGTGTCTTTGGAGCATTTATATTTATTTTTCAAACATAAACCGAATGATTTCTTCCAAACGATTAATCCAGGCTATTATTTAGTAAATAAACATATTTTATTGTAGATTTATAAAATTTAATATGTTATTTTATTCTGTATTGTATTGTACCACGAATCTTTTTTAAAGTTTTATTTTAAATGCAAATTCAGTATTTAAGAAATTAGAAACAAATATATCAAGAGTAATTTTATATGTTACATTTAGGGTGCAGTTTTATTGGTATGACAGAGAAGAAGTTTTGCCAAGTAACTTATTGAATACTTATAGTGTCGTTCATATCTGATCACTGATGAATATACCTTTGAATATATTTTGGAATAAATGCAGCACTAAACTTCATAAAAACATTTTAAAAATCTTTAGAACGTTTTTTGTGAACAATGATATTTAAAACGCAACAACTTGAAATTGTATTATTATATAAATTTATTATCTTCTTGGTTAGTCTATGTTTTATTGCAGAATTATAATGAATAACGTGATGGCAAATACGTATTAGCATGAAATTTTTTGTAATCTTGACTGTGAGATAATAAATAAAACATTGCTATATATACATGTGATATTTTTTTCTTCTAAGTTCTAATTAAGTATTAAAAAAGTGTTCTAAAAAATTATAACCTTCAAGATCACTGTTCTAGTAAGATTTAGGTAATAAAGTAAATATACAGCATATTTTTTATTATAATCGTAAGCTGATAATATTCTACTTTCGATAATTTCCATCTCTCCTTCCTGTTCCTTGTCCTTTGCGACTACCGCAATTGGTCAGAGAATTCAAAGACCAGCCTCTTTAACGCTGCCAAAGATTGAGGCTACTCGTCCAAGTTTGATATCATAAGATCTCGAGCTACAATATAAACAGTGTAGTATAGTGGCAAAGAGAACATGCAAAGAGGATACGTTTTTATAAAGATTTAACCATTCATAAAATGTATAAAATTGTATTACATATAAGTTACTTAATGCAATCCCTGTTTTATGTACACAGGCATTTATTTGGTTCCATTTCCTTATTCTAGCTGCTCTTCGTGATTTCAAACACTGACTTCTAAATTTACCATTTCTTGTCAGATAACTAAATATAAAAGTAGCCTATTACTTCACATTTTTTTATTAACATTAATTTGTATTTGGGATTAATTTAAATATAAGTATAGTTTAATTTTAGTCTTTGAGATATACTATGAAGTGTTGCGGTAATTGCGCTATAATAAACTGCAATGTATAGACTAAGCACTTGTAAACTTCTCAATAAAGAAGTTTTTATTGTTATAGCCGATCCATAAATATAATAGGTTGTAACTTTGAGGCTCATTGACGCTAGTAGATGGCTATTTATCTTGACTTACTTACGAGTCTGAATTATCCATCTAATAATATAAAAGTAGTGTATTTCGTATAATAAGGAAGGTAAACTTCTTCCACGGACACGGGAAAACGTAGAAAGATTACAAAACCATTTTTTAATTGCTATGGAATAACTATAGTCTAATATATCAAATATTGGTAACTTATTAATTCTAAATTAATGTTTGCAAACTTCAAAAATTGTAATAATTTCTGCGACATCCCCTTAACGTACAACGTTAAGTGACTATATTCTTATTTTATTACATGAATATTAGCGTCATAAATTAGACCCTGACGATACAGAGACATACATTCCAGCGTTTTGAAATAAGGAAAATTAGTATTCTTATTCTTAGTTTTATATTTATGTTACATATTTACTTACAAACTGTCATAGCTTTTTCTTTTTTAAGTTTATATAATATGCTAAGGTTATAAGCATGTTTAAAAAGTAATTATAATCAATAATAGAGACGAAAATGGACAATCGCGTGACTATGGAAGGGTTAGATTTAATCAGAAGCTAATAACATTTCATATTTCCGAAACTTGTCATGATACCAATGTAATGGTTACATTACGTGCCGATAATAATAAGATGCGGCACGTCAACTGATAACACAAACTTATATCAATGCGTTTATATAATTTATTCTTCCATTATAAAAAGCACGTCAGTGTAAAAAATACTAGCTTTTTGAAAATGATGTTTTACTACTTTAGTACCTATTTGAACATCAGTTTATTTTATTCTAGACATAAATAAATGAGCTGCAAGTATGTATTAATTTCATGGTTATAACTATTAAAAAATAACGAACCAATGTTAAAAATAATCTTCTATGGTGTTTCATCGAAACTGTTTTATTTGAGTGTAACAGGAGAATATGTATCAGACGTGAAATGTAAAATGGGTAACTTCCCAGACAGTTTTATATTTCTCTTTATTATTTCAGAATAAAGTACACTCTATATCACTTAAAATAAAAATACCCGTGTCACACTCATATAAACCCTTCATGGAATGATATGTTTAATTGAAAAAAGTAGAAGTATATGCATATATATTTTATCTGCAGATTGTTTAGGCGTAGAGGCACTACTGAGAATTAATCCTTTTACTAAACTAAACATCAAGATTAAAAAATGTTATTTATTTATAAACATCTGTTTTCGTACAAAACTTTAAGAATTACATGTTAATATAATGTATTCATATAATAGTTGAAATTTATACTTAGATAGAATTCAAATATGTTTAGTTAACATTATTTTCGTTTAATAGGACAACATTTTGAATATTGTATAGTAAAAGATTTACTCATTGAATATAATAACAAGCACCAAACTTAATTACTAATGTATTATAGTTTAGCGGTCCAATGTAAAGTAAAATATCGTAATTATAAATAATAATTTGAATTAAGTTTATGTAACTAAACCATAAGAATAAAACTCGTGTAAAATGCCACTTAATAATATTTTAACCAAAAACTGGCTTAAATGTTTATGTTAAGATGTTACATAAGTAGGCACTTGCCTACATATTTTAAACTGGTAAGTGTTTGGGTAGTTGCAGTGGATACTTTACCAGGATAGAATTAGACAAACATTAGTGATGATATATAGTCGCTTGTTAGTATGCCATGCAGTGCATTACTCTTCCGTATTAAATCTAGAGAGCAGCGCTGTACTATAAACCAACCTCGGTTATGGAGACAAATGGTCGAGGGTCTCCAGTGGACTCTATGTCATCTTCCACTCATACTCAATCCATCATAAATTACAGTAATAGGTTGAGATATATTTAATACCAGTTTGCAATGATGATATATGAATGTTTACATTAATAGATTCTAAATCTTTCCAACACGTTATATTGAACTAAATTAACAGATTACAGGAAACCCTACCTAAATAGTCACATGTTGGCTGTTGCATTTCAATTCCCCTCTGCTCTCCACGATAACGCAGTTGACAGCTTTCCGTATATTATCAAAATACACATACGAGATGGCGCTAGGAATAAACCTCAGTAAACTTTAATATATAGAAATGATTTAAGTACGTTTAATTTCAATCGTCAGTTTTTTAGAATACCTGTGGACCACTACTAACGAAAGATCACCGAAATTACCTAAAATTCTGTGCCTAAGGCTCTGTTTCATGTGAGGTAATCTTGCACGATAGTTTAAAATTTCTACCGATATTCCAGATACCACAAATTCGTTTCAGACAGTTTCTTGAAGGGAAATCTTTTATGCATCAATAATACGGGGTTTGGTGCACGATATTCTTAAAATATAGTTTTTATAAAGACTGTAGGATTTAATTAGAGTACTTTATTGTAGTGTGTTATTTTTAAGTTTATTTTATAAAAAAATTATAAAATTCATGTAACATTTTTCTGTAGAAATTAGTTTAGCAACCCAATTATCACTCCTCTCCTTTAATCTCTAATCATCAAAAAACTTCTGAATATTTTCTATTAGACTTAAAAACAAGCAGAAGCTCAGTAAAACTCTTGTCTTTAGTGCTTTAGTTGCTCTAAAATGTTATATATGAAATTCATCTATTTTGTGTGTGTGAATAGTAACAATTGTGGTTTATTTCATTTAAATTATATGTAAACACGCTTACGTGTTATTATAGTGAAAACGGGGTTGATATTCACTCTGAAATTCCACCTAATTTGTTACATATTCTGTGAAAAGTTCCTCGCCAATATGAAATGTTGGTTAAAATTTACATTTTTTACCAAATCATTTAAATTTGATTTATTTATTACATAGAGTTTCTTGTATCAGTAAACGATTTCAAATGTCCGGAAGAATACTGAAGTTTCTTGTTATAGTTTGGTATTTTCAAAAGTATTTTGTTATTATTAGTTTAAAAACTATTTTTATTAAAATTAAGATTTTCAAATTCTATAAATAAATAAGGATGAATAAGATTACAATATTTTTTTTAAAATCTAGAATAACTAGCCTTAACTATGTAATATTGCCGTTGAAGACAATATACCTCACTTTTAAAACGTTTAATAGACTATCATTTGACTTGGTATTTTGCGTTAGAAAAATTTGTTAGTGTCTGTTATTAATTTATTACAAACATATTAAACCTCATACAATGCTCCTTTCAAAAGCATACAATATTCCAACGTAGAAATTTCAGTGGTATTGCTTCATTGATTTGCCTTTTTATGTAATATTTTTATATTTGATTGAAAATAATTATTATAAAATAGTTAATCGTTGTACGATACTCAATTTATAGCAGTGTCATGAAGTGATAAGATCATGATATATTATTCTACTCATAGGCTCGCTCTGGTTAAAATTGAATGAAAGGACATTTTACGTAATGAGTATTTAAATTTCAAAATTTCCAGCTTTGATAGTTTAACCCAGATATGCCTAGTGACCTATATTTAGGACACTTGTAGTGTTCTCCATAAAGCTTACTTCTGAAGTAGTTTCAGCTTTTTCCAACAGGTGGCAGGGTGGTTGCTGTCTTCAGTAAGAGCTACTGAATGCATCTGAGCAACAATCAAGTGAATGCTTCAACTAGTTTGTTTCTTTAGACTAGTTTACAAATTTAGGATTTCCAATCAACTTCATGAGCTCTGCGCCATGTGCGAAAAGTAAGTACAATACTATTATTTTCGTAGTTTTTAAACCTATTTAAGTACATTTCCTAATAACTGACTAACTAGTTATTACATTTATCTTGAAATGTGACCGTTCTAAATTCAGACCGTTTATAGGTTATGTTTTGGAATTGGCCCGTCCTACATGTAGTCCAGTAGGCATATGTACAACAATAATGCTTCCACTCTCAAATGAGTTTCGACCCTTGTATTTCAAGTCGTGACTTAGTAATTGGGTTAAACTTTTTGTTTTAAGCATCAATACAATTTTTTACAGTTATTTTATAAAAAATTCTGAAAAACCTTGTTATTTATCGTACTTTGAATTTTTTAGGAACTTGAACCTTCATGAAATTTTGACGATGCTAGAAGATGAAGAGATCCAAGTGCCACCTGATGAAGAAATTGGCGTATATATTCAGCCACCAATCAATGCAAATGATGATGTCACTGATGAGGATTTCTGGGGATGAGGACATGACCTTCAATCCATCATCTTCCAGGAAACCAACTATTGGCCCCGGCTGAAGTTTCCCAAGAATATTTGAACTGAGTGACAACAAAGATGAAAGAGGATCCTTCTTTATCACAACCAACCTTACCCTCTAGTTCAGCGAAGATGACATAGCACAGCCACCAAATAAAAAAGTAAGACGAATTCAGAATTTCACTGAAGAGAAAACCAGCAAAAAAGGTTAGTAAGAGCCATTCACTAAAAAGCAGTACAAATGGGTCAAAGAGGGACCTAAAACTAGATGATACTATTTGGAGTAATAGACAGGAAGTACAACAAAAATTAACACCAATGGAACAGTTTTTCTGTATTTTCGATGATGATATTGTAGATTTATTAGTTGAGAAAACAAATCGTTATGCGGCATTACATAACCGTTTAGGTGATGTAACTGTCGATGAAATGAAAATGTTTCATAGGAGTATTGTTGGTTGTTGAGTGGTTATGTTCCATTACCCTCGAAGACGAATGTTTTTGGGAAACAGCTTTGGACACTCGCAATGAAATTAGTTGTAAATGCAATTTCTAGAGACAGATTTGAGTTTTATTATGTCAAATTTGCATGTTTGTGATAATGACAACCTCAATGCTGATGACAAGTATGCAAAAGTACGTCCATTGTTTGATGCATTTGAACAAAACATTTTTTGATTACGCACCACATGAGGAACACCACTCAGTTGATGAGTCTATGGTCCCATATTTTGGGAGGCATGGTTTGAAACAATTCATCAGAAACAAACCTATTCGCTATGGTTACAAAATTTGGGTTTGGTGCTACACCCAATGGCTATGTAGTTTGGAAAGACCCCTACCAAGGGAGCAGCCACACCTTGGACCCTCAGTATGAACACTTGGGCCTTGGTGCCAGTGTTGTTTTGCAGTACTGTGATGTTCTGAAGAAGAATGGTGATTTCCCGTACTTCTTGTATTTTGATAATTTTTTTTCTGGTCTACCTTTGTTTGAGAAACTGTCCCAAAAGAATATAAGAGCTATTGGTACGGTGAGAGAGAACAGAATAGCAAAGTGCCCACTGACTGATAGTAAAGATTTGAAAAAGAAAGAAAGGGGAACTTTTGAATACGAAAAAGTATGTGATGAAAATTTAATTATTGCAAGATGGAATGACAACAGTATTGTCACTGTTGTTTCAAATGCTGTTGGTGTACAACCCATACATCAGGTAAAACGCTTTCACTTAAAGCCAAGAAACATGCTTTCATCCCTCAACCAAACCTCATACACCAGTACAACAAAAAAAATGGGCGGAGTGGACCGGTGCGATCAAAATATGAGCCTGTACCGAATCCAAATCAGAGGTTAAGAAGTGGTATTTCCCTCTGATCTGTGACTGCATTGACAGTGCAGAACAAAATGCCTGGCAACTTCACCGCCATGCGGGAGGGAACCTTGACCACTTGTCTTTCAGACGCAGACTTGCCTGTAACCTGCTAGAAACATTTGGTAAAGGGTGCGCGTCAAAGGCTGGACGGCCATCGAAACAATCAAAAGTGGACTCCAGGTTTGACAGATTGGACCACCTTGTTGTTCCTCAGGAAAGCAAAACGAGATGTGGGCATTGCCATGCCAAGTGCACTACCAGATGCCAAAAGTGTGATGTTGGTCTTCATACTAAATGTTTTATTGATTACCACACAAAGCCATAAACTACAAAATGCACTTACTAAAAATTTTATTTAAGCTTGTTTTATATATCTTTGTTAAAAACACAGTTGAATTAAGTACATAAAACATATATATCCAATGTAAATGTAACCCTTCTAAAATAAAAAAGCATTTTTTGGAATATTTTAGCATTTCACTCATATTTTCCTACTGTCCTATATATAGGCCACCCATTATTTACTAAACGACGATGAAATTTTTTTACAATTATTGTTAAAATGTGTTGAAGAATACATTTATAGTATAAAAAAAACTGTAGAATTAAAAAAAAATTAAAAAAAAAATAATTCAGGCATATCTGGGTTAATCAACAGACATCAAACAAATGAATTCATGTACATATGCTCACACGTTAAAAATATTGACTATGCCAAAAATCGAAGCAGTAATAATAACAGGCTCTCTCACATAAATTCCACTAATATAGTTGTACATTGAAGGTTTAGCTGCTGTATAAAAACTAGATGTTTGTTACATGTTTACATTGAGTGAATTAGCTATTTTTTATTTTAAACCCAAAATTTTTGGAAGCTGAACTTATTTGATTAAAGAACTATTATGTATTAATTTTTATTTGTTCATTTACTGTAATAAACGAGTGGTTAATACACACATACTTAGTTGGTTTACATAATGAGTTTACTAATATATTTTATCTTATTATAAGATGTAGTGGACCAGTAATTTTAGATCTCGATTGTAATAAGCAGTGAAAAACGTAAAGACTACGTTGTGGAATTTGACATTTGATTGCATAATTTACTTGACAGTTAACTTGATTTACACAGTATGCCCCGTTTTCTTTAGCAAACCTTAAAAGGGGATAATCTTTAAAATATATTTTTCCTTTTTATGTACGTTCACTGAAATCTCTAAAAATACTAAACCTATTTGTTTTAAACTTTTTAACGACTCAATTATGTTCTACAACAGATCTAAGTCAGTCTCATTAAGCATGTAAAACTTATTTGACTAACATAAGCTGATGAACAAGTTCCTAATAGGAAATTTGAAACGATTAACTAAAAACTTTATTGAACAAGTCTATGTACTATATATATTTAAGTAATAGGATGAAACGTAAATACAAAAATCATGGTAGTTAAAGCGAAAAAAGAACGCAGTGTCATTTAATAAGATTTAGGCTTGAATTTTTATTTGTATAGCAGTTTCTCCCGTGTTGTTTTCATGATGTCATTAATCATGATGAGATTTACTGTAGGTAACGTTTCCTCTCTTTGTCTTGGCAATGATGACGTTCCACTTGTTTTCATTCTACTGCCTTAACTAGAATTTTTCCTGCTTTGTGTACCATAATATATTCATACACTCTGACTTGCAATTGCGTTTTTATAAAGCTGTATCATAATACGGACTTCCCCACAGTGATTTTTGCATATAGCATATAATACATTAATCAAAACGTGTTGGCTTGTTTGTAACTGTATTATTAAAACAGTATAAATTTAGTGTATTCAATTTTAATTATTCAAAAATTCCCGACCGTATACTATGAATGAAGCTAAAGCCTTAAATAATAATTTAGAATAAAATATATTACACAGAGATGGTAAAAACACATATAATTGATTAATAAAAAAGACTAATAATTCATAGCAATATGTAATTAGTGCATACCTACAGCATATATATTAAATGCTCTCTCTCTCTCTCTCTCTCTCTCTCTCTCTCTCTCTCTATATATATATATATATATATATATATATATATATATATATATATATATTGTGTGTGTGTGTATGTATGTGTATTTACATATATACACACACACACATATATATATATATATATATATATATATATATATATATATTCAACTCTGTTACAAATTTATTTTTGATCCAACACGCTCTTCTATTACTAAAACAAGGAAGAATAATTATAGCGTTATTTGAAAATTATAAATAACTGAAGATAGTTACTCGTGATCGGTTTGGTGACGCCGAATTCACCAAGGACTGTTTGCTCAAACTTTAAATTAGTTAAAACCTGTATTTTACTTTAAATTTTAAGTTTTTTGTTGAGCTAGTTATAGTATAGAGAACGTTTACAAAATTATATAGACGTATATATGTTGTATCTTTATTTTACTTCATCATTGAATATGAACAAAAAATTACTGAATATAAAACAATTTTTTTCTAAAATAAGATTTAAGTTATGATAGTTCAAATAGTTATCCCACAGCCTAGCTTTAGAGAAAAGACAGGACAGGTAAAAAAATAGGTTTGAAATTTGACTTTGTGGAGGAACTATTAGAAATTTAAATTTCACTCAATTTTGCATTAAATATGGCTGTGCGTTGATCAGAGTATAAAATCCTAAAATTATTTAAGATTTTATTAAATATATGCATAATTGGTTGAATATTTAAAAGTTCTTTTAGAAAAAATAAAGGTTATTTAAACGTAATAATATTCACTAAACAACCGTAGTAGTTTTATATATATAGGGATATAAATATAAAGTGATATAAATATTTCATGGAATATATAATAGGAAAAAAATGTTGAGGTTCTTTTGACACTATGTGCTGGAATTATCTTGGTAAAATATCTATCAAATAAAAAAAACCTCACAGTAAATCGTAATAATGTTTATAGATTATAAGAGACAAGGTTGCCGAGTTCAAGAGTAAAGAATCTAACTGCCCAAGTAAACTTCCCAGAGTTTCGGAGATCAAATGAGTCCATGTTGACCTAAAGTTTAGTAATGTAATGAATCTCCCAGATATCAGGAGTGATAGAAGCAGAAATATTGTGCTAGAACCTCTGAAAGCCTTGGACCATCTAGAAAAAATATGCTTTTTACAGAAGATTTTAGAGGGTGGGTACATTAGGGGTTTTAAGGCTTTACTTAATATAGAAACTTAAATGTTTAGGAATATCCAAGGCCAGAGATTCCTAGGTGGATAGATCCCCTAAAGACTAACATACTAGGTACTCACAGGAGCCGGGAGCTTTCAGAGTTTAGTATCTTTCAAAGACAGGAAGTTCTATGTTGCCTTAAGCTCACGCGGGCTCGTAAATTTCAAACGTGATTACGACCCAGAATAATAAACCGAGATCTATTGATTTGGTTCCTTTAATTCATTTAATTCTCAAATAGCTTTTGAACATGTTTCTTTAATATACGCGTGCAAAAAATTTAAATTCAATACATCTAATTTTAATTGCCTCCAAACCTAAAATACTAAAGTTGGTAGCTCATTCTATGTTATGTTAATAATACTAAAACGTATAGAGAGTGTTTCATAAGAAGGCATATCACAACTTTTAATTATTAGGTTAGTTTACAGGTAAGCTTTTCAACGTTTTAACCTCTAAGTTCATTTTAGTTTGTTATTGTATCACATAATGTAGTATGTACTACTCTGAATCTCAAAATAACCTACACATACAGAATAAAAAACTATCGGTTTAAAATCATCACTTATATTGAACTTAGTAAGTGCTACAAAATGTTAAGTCAGAAAATTACTTTCTGTAAAACAAATTTTTAAAAGCCGTGGCTTTTAATGACTGTTTAATGTAAACCAACATTATGAAGGTTATATTACTATAAAAAACATAATTTATTTCACCATTATATATCATTATTGATATATAATGGTGATATATAATATATAATGGCGACGTACCATCGCCGGAGACGTCGGCTGGCGGGGTCCGGCTCGAACGGGTAAGACGCGGAGTTTCAGGATACATCCGCCGGAGTTCGCTTCAAGGGCTGAAGCGCCTTACAGCGGACAACTCCAGTACTACAGTACGTAAGTACGCTGTGCCTGGCTTCCTCGCGCTCTCGGTCGCTGTCTTTCGGTCGGTGTCTAGCAGTCGAAGTCGTCGAGTCGGAGTCGCCGCCCCCACACACGCCACGATAAGGTGCAAGTAAGTAGGTACTTATTTACCTGCCAAAACACGCTTTTACCTGAACTTGCCTAGTCACTAACGATAGGATAAGTACATGACATTACGTACTTAAGCTGCTAACAGAATATAATTATAGATATAAAGTGTAGCAAGATATCAGATCAGTACGAATAGGATTAGATCCTATTACTAGTAAAGAAGAGTTTGAATTAAGTTTTACTTAATTTATCGTTTCTTTTCGAGGCCGCTGGGTCGCTTGACGTACGTACGTTGGCACCAGCGCTCCTGAGCTTCAGCCTAAGAGTAATCTCATTTAGTTTTACTTAATTTATCGTTTCTTTTCGAGGCCGCTGGGTCGCTTGACGTACGTTGGCACCAGCGCTCCTGAGCTTCAGGCTAAGCTTAATTTAATTTAGTTTTACTTAATTATCGTTTCTTTTTGAGGTCGCTGGGTCGCTTGACGTACGTACGTTGGCAACAGCGTTCCTGAATTTTGGACTAGGATTGAACGTAGTTTAATTTAGTTTATCGTTTCTTTTCGAGGCCGCTGGGTTGCTTGACGTACGTTGGCACCAGTGTTCCTGAACTTCGGGCTAGGCGTAATTTAATTTAGTTTTACTTAGTTTATCGTTTCTTTTCGAGGCCACTGGGTTGCTTGACGTACGTTGGCACCAGTGTTCCTGAACTTCGGGTTAGGCGTAATTTAATTTAGTTTTTACTTAGTTTATCGTTTCTTTTCGAGGCCGCTGGGTCGCTTGACGTACGTTGGCACCAGCGTTCCTAAGTTTCGAGCTCGAGTCGAGCTAGGCGCGAATTTGAGTGAACTAGTGTTCGCATTTAGTTTTTATTTAGCTATCGTTTCTTTTTTTTTGCCGCTGGGTCGCTTGACGTACGTACGTTGGCACCAGCGTTCCTGAATTTTGGACTAGGATTGAACGTAGTTTAATTTAGTTTATCGTTTCTTTTCGAGGCCGCTGGGTTGCTTGACGTACGTTGGCACCAGTGTTCCTGAAACTTCGGGCTAGGCGTAATTTAATTTAGTTTTACTTAGTTTATCGTTTCTTTTCGAGGCCACTGGGTTGCTTGACGTACGTTGGCACCAGTGTTCCTGAACTTCGGGTTAGGCGTAATTTAATTTAGTTTTACTTAGTTTATCGTTTCTTTTCGAGGCCGCTGGGTCGCTTGACGTACGTTGGCACCAGCGTTCCTGAGCTTCGAGCTCTAGGTTAGCTAGGCGCGATTCCGAGCGAGCTCGTGTTTACATTTAGTTTTTATTTAGTTTATCGTATCTTTTCGAGGCCGCTGGGTCGCTTGACGTACGTTGGCACCGGCGTTCCTTAGCATCGGGCAGGACGTAATTTAGTTAAGCTTTGATTTAGTTAAGCTATTGTTTAGTTTATCGTTTCTTTTCGAGGCCACTGGGTCGCTTGACGTACGTTGGCACCGGCGTTCCTTAGTTTCGAGCTCTAGGCGAGCTAGGCGCGATTCCGAGCGAGCTAGTGTTTACATTTAGCTTTTATTTAGTTTATCGTTTCTTTTCGAGGCCGCTGGGTCGCTTGACGCACGTTGGCACCAGCGTTCCTTAGTTTCGAGCTCTAGGCGAGCTAGGCGCGATTTCGAGCGAGCTAGTGTTTACATTTAGTTTTTATTTAGTTTATCGTTTCTTTTCGAAGCCGCTGGGTCGCTTGACGTACGTTGGCACCAGCGTTCCTTAGTTTCGAGCTCGAGTCGAGCTAGGCGCGAATTTGAGTGAACTAGTGTTCGCATTTAGTTTTTATTTAGCTATCGTTTCTTTTTTTTTGCCGCTGGGTCGCTTGACGTAAGTTGGCTCCAGCGTTCCTCGTTTTCGAGCTTCAGTTGAACTAACAACTGTCGTATTAGGGGACGTTTAGGTAGTGGAACAGTCATCCTAAAGCAAATGCTGACGCCTTCCCTTTATTCCCTTTCGTTTCCGAGTCTGCGATGATGAAAGCATGTTGATCCGTTGATTTTCGGTGCTGTATTTTCTTCGGCTTTTGGTTTTACATTAATTCGGTTCTGAGCTGAACTTGGAAACTACCTCTCCCTTTCGAACCCTGGATTTTACCCCTCTCGACTGTTCTATCCGGTGTCTTAGGGTTATATATTTGTGTTTCAAATCAGAGTAAGTTGGGGTGAATATATATATATATATATATATATATATATATATATATATATATATATATATTATATATATATGTGTTGTGTGTGTGTGTGTGTGTGTGTGTGTGTGTGTGTGTGTGTGTGTGTGTGTGTGTGTGTGTGTGTGTGTGGTTTTAGAGTATGATTTTAGAGTATCGCGAAAAACCCACACATGATTCTTTTAACTCTAATGTAAAGGTAGTACATGGGGTAAGAGCCAATTTAAATTCTTGATATAGTTTTATTTCTTTATACCTTTACTTCAAATTGATAACTTCTTCAATAAATAGTTAAAGAGTGGCTTACAGTTATACTATAAAAGTAATTGGTAGGGAGAGAGTAAATTTAATTAGAATGCATTTCTTCCTTAATTGATCACATTTTAATAAAACTTTTGTTGACCAAATTAGTAAAAATAGACTTACAGAATTCTGTTTAGATACTAGTTTTACTTTATTATCTTCAGGACTTACTCTTTGATTAGAATGTTGTATTTACGGTAGTGTATTTGATACTGAAAGAGTGATTTCAATTCCGTTTACCATATTGTCGCATTGTTATTTTCTAAATATGTTTACAAATTAGTATATCATCAATTATACCAGAAGGATGTCGACTATATTAATTCATAACTTAGAGGGTTTTTCAACCCACTAATCACTAATTTCACTACTAATTCAATGTCTTGTATTCCTTTCTTTATCCCATGTTAGTTTCATCTCATAAGTCTGATTAAAATGTTATATATAGCCTCAGGTGTGTTTTTCTAACTGTTGTCTTTAGGACCTCCCTCTATGTTACTACAGACAAACCCAGAGAACGGAGTTGGTTATCTATAATTATATCAATGGTTAAAGGAATTAAAGGAAAGAATGATGTTTATACGAGACAAACAATTCATCTTAGAGAACAGTTATACTTTGTATGGAGAGTGGCTTTACGGGATTTTAGTTTGTATCAGGTTTGAGTTTGTATTTATCGATTTCATCCATTACTACGCATGGTAGTAGTTTTACTAAAAATAAACCAAATACAACTAAGTATATCCAATTTATACATTTTGATGTTAATCAATTGTCAAATAATCAAGTTTCTGATTATATTTCTTATATTTCTTTCTGATTATTTAATAAGTAATACTTTTGAAAAGTATTGTAGAATATAATTTATAAGTCTTTATGATAATATTACAAAAGAGTTATTTCGAATATCTAGAAAAATGATGGTAGAAAGAGATATAAATGTTTGTACAGTTATTCAGCGCAAAACCATTTCGACTGTCAAGCTGCCAAGGTCCATGATGGAGACGAACGACGCCACTATCTGCTGTTGCTATCATCTGTCAATGTTTGTATCGCAATGTATCGTGCACTACATTTGCTGCTCACCAATACTTTACATATGTCATTTTAAAGCTATATAATTGGGAATTCTAAATTTGCTGATAAGTTACGAAGACCTATATACACTTAATGGACATACAAATCTTATTTACGTAACTGAAATATTTAACCATAATACAAGTAAGCCTTTTCTATCTAAAACAATACTAGAAGAAATAACATACTACCTAGATAACAAAAAGATTCCTTACAAGGTATGTATAAAAATCTAGTCAGACATTAATTAAAATTAATATTACGGAAAAACATTTTGACGTTTGTCCCATTTTGGTATGAATAAGAAATGTACAAAACCATCTAATCAATTGTTGCAGACGAAAATGTTTAAGATAAAATCGTCCATTCTTGAAGAACAAATAGTCGGACGAATTGATTTAGAGAAATTTCATTTTTTTATCTGTACTTGTAAAACTTTTAAAATCAGATACAAAACACTTTTTAAAGTAACAGTTCACCAAAGGAAGTACTTTTAGTCATTGGGATATCAGATAAATAACAATAAATAGTGATTTAGTTAATTGACGTATTATTTCTATGTCATAAGATGGTCCTTCCTTCTCGTGTTTGTAAATGGCATTAATAATATTAAAATTTCAAGTTCCTGTTATAAAATATTACTGGAATATGTTTCAAAATGTGTTTAATACCAAAACGAAAATTAGCTACACCATAAATTGAAGCGTACGTGATACGTACAATGTAATTCCTATTCTGTAAATCCGTACCCCTATTCAATTTATTATACATTAGTTAAATTCATATTTATAGTATTTGTAGCCCATTTGCATGTAATAATAGCATTAAAATGCTTCAATATTCGAAAATGGTCTATGTATTAATTGAAAATTATCACTCATGATCAAAGTACCACTCTTTAACTGTAATAGTATGTTTTTTAAACTTAAACTTTGTTTTATACATTTGTAACAACATTCAACACACAAACTACTAATACTAATAAAATAAATGTGTGTTAGTTTGAGATAAAAATTTAAAGAGAAGTAAATTTTTTTATTTAACTTGAAGAAAATATTAAATATAATCATAACATATTCATGTACAAATCTGTAACCAAACAACCGTGTATTCTAACCTCAATCACGTAGTGGAGTTGAGTCACGTGCTATCTTGTGACGTCATGTTGTGCCGACAGTTGTGTGATTATCGCCTGTCAGCTGCAACAATTCTGTAACGGTGGTTGTGTGTGGAAGCATATACAGCATATTTCTGACTTAGCAAGGATAAATCCTTCTTTTACAAACAGGCACACACACAAATTTATTTTGTTTTAGTACGTCCGTTATGTAACTTGCAATACTCTTAAAAATAACCTTATTTTTAGTTATTTTGTATCAAAAAGCAAAAAGAATTGAATTGCATCCCATTACAAAGTTTTAGTTGGTTACCATATTAAAAAATGACTTCAACATTTTTAACTCTAAATTCATAATTTGCAAACCGATTTTTGGTCATTAACATAATTTGAACATTTGTAACTTTCTTCTTTTTTGAGATACCGACGATATTACAGTAATATGGACACAGTGTGCAACACAAACGATGCACACACATACCAAATTTAATATAATTAAGCGGAACAATCTTTGTGTTGATTAACTAAACTATAGTTCTAATTCCTTATCGACTGGTAACTATCAATCACCCTTGCAGTACCGAAGTAAATATACACTGATTTTATGTTAATATTATTAAATTGAACACTTGTATTTTATCAGTCATCCACTTGGTTCAATTTCAACAAAAATTATGTTATACCAATAAGCTGTTAGCAAAATTCTCCTATCTGTCCACACCGTACCTCCAAAACTAACTTACTTGAAACGAAGCATGACATTTTAATTCTACATAAGGAACACTGAGTTATATGATGGAGTCATGTTTAATCGATGGGATTTGCCTGAGCGGTAACGAAAAAAATATTTAAATAAATAAATTTTTAAACTCATAGAGCACAAGTATTTGATATTAATAAAAAATTTTATTCATAAGGTAAGAAATAATAATAAAGTGAAGTCTGTGAAATTTTATTACAGAGCCTCTTCGCCTTTATGTATCTTCCCTAGCTCACAGAGACTTTTATTATTTATAGACTAAGAAACCAAACTTAACTGACACAGTTCTAAATGTAAAATGTTGAAAGATGCCTTGAGAAAGATTTCATCGTTAGATTTTAACTTTTATTGAATCTTTATATGTACGTAGCCAATAGTGACATCATTTAAGCCTGTCACTCAGTAGTCTAACAATATTTCTCTTGTCTGTCGAAAATACCCTTTCTTTTGTTCATGCTTTTCTGCCTGTTTATCTGTCCACAGGAACAATATAAACTATAGATCGTAAATTATGTAAGTTACTTTAGCGAAGCCTGTTACGCGAGACGAGGTGTAGTGTATTCCTGCCTTGTATAAATATAATATTTTTAAACTAATTACAAATCATTCTTAAAATATACAAATATGTATATGTATATTAAATGGTATACGTTAAAGGGTTTTTACGACTGAAGAGCTGTTAACAGTTGATACCTTTACGACTTACGCCTTATTACGCTTTCATGGCTATCGGTGTGATAAAACATAGTAAAACTGACATTTAAGACACCGTACTTCTAAATTGTGCTTTATACAATAAAAGAAGTAATTGAAACCATTTAAATCACAACACATAATTATTACATTTATTAAATAAAGATAAGTGTGTTGTATCAAAATAAAACATTACAAATATAACAATATTTGCTGCTAAATTTTAAGGCAAGAATATGCTTTACTGAGCTTACATGCACAGTTTCAAATATATAGTTTATTTCATTTACAAGATGGCCGGCGGACAGCAAGACACACAGGCTATCATAAATGAACTTCACGTCTTTTCATTTTTACATTACCAGTGCGGAATAAAAAGAAGCACAAATAAGCACAGCTAAATTACATGGTTGGATATGAACGACCTAAAAATCATTCTTGGTTATGAAGAAAAACATTTTCGGGCAAATGTAAAGTTTACAGATAAAAAGTTTCTTGAGATATCTTGCTACATGATAACTCCATACTTTTGTGTATGACGTTTGGTTTTTTAGCAGTGTTCAAATTATGCATTTTCGGAGGGCTAGGAAGGATACTTCTTGAACAGTAAAATCAGATTTTGTCAATAAATTTTACAACCAAATATTAACTTTATTGTGTTTTTCGGTTTACTATGTGAATGAACACTTTCCCTCACAAAAACACACTGTTATTATTATATAATTTATTTTACTCTTTTCTCATCGCCATCTTGATTGACATAAAACCATTGTAATTATACTCGCTAGATTACAATTACAATTCAGTCAAATCCCTCTTATTTAGATGCCCTATCATAAATATTACTGTTATCTATTTTAAGAAATGTCATCGTGCAAAATTTTAAATATACATGTCAGCTTATTTTCGAGATATTATGTGATCAAACAGACAGTAATAAAACTGTCCCAGTTCCCCGAGTAATGTTCAGTCAATAACTTTTATTACGTAAAAACACATATACAAACAAAATATTTAAGATTAATTTTTATGATAAGACCTGGACGTATGGTTCAAATTAACTATGTCGTAAATAATGGAATAAATACGGTGAAATGAGTCATGCTAGTGCCAACCGTGCACTTTTACAGCAGTGACATCATTAGTATCAAAAAAAGTAATCTTTTATCATTCGAAATAGACTCATTTTAAATGGTTCCATTTCAAATTTTTCTGGATAGTTAAAATATTTTTTTAGTGTACATACAGAATTAATAACTATAGAAAGTTGGTGGATTTTTGAATGTTTATTGTGAAGCTAAATATACTTGAAAATTATTTGAATAATGCATACAAGCAGATGGAAACCAATATAGGCTTGGTTATTCAAACAATTTCCCTTTTTTATTAATGAACAGTCATATAAAATGTTATTGTTGAATTTATTGTTAAAGTACAATTATTTAATCAAATATTTTTAAAACTTACTTTCAAAGACAATGCTGATATAATCTCTTATTTACAGTTCTAACGGTTTTTTGCATATAGGGTAATTTCGAAAGTAGACTGAGTCAGCTTACTGATTGTTACCAGATGGCTACACACTACGCAATAACTGGACTGCGAGGTACCAGGTAAAGGCAGCGGGTATTATGGTAACCATCCTCTAATTATTCCGCTCTGTAACTTACGCTTTGGTCCTTTCCGTGATTTAAATGTATATTATAATAATAATACAGGATTTACTTTAATGAAATTATAAAAGGAATTCTAGTTTCACTATCGACAAATGAGAGTCTATAATATTAGAATTCCTAATAATATTTTAATCCAAAAGTGCCTATGTTTCCTTGTTTTTTTCATGCGTAAACTATTCAACTAATTGTACTAAAATTTTACATAGATATTTTCTACGGTTCTTGGAATGAATATTGGCTTATTCTCATTTCGAAAATCCTTTCAAGCTACGTACAAGTAGTTTCTAAACTAGGAAAAATTCCTGTCTTAGTTGTGAAATATCACTTGAAACAGCTTGTCAAATGTAATTACCTATTCTATGCAAACATTGTTTTATAACAGCATGACCATATTTTAAATGAATTTTACAATTATTTTTAGTTTGTTACATTTAAAGGGTTTAATTTCTTTAAGGAGTAATCATTAGTTTTCTCGCTGTTTCTAGATTTCAGCGAGTATAACTTCTTATAAAATCTTGTAAAATATCCTGACAAATAAGATATTCAGCATATCACTCCGAAGATTCCCTTTGAGTTTGTTAGCCTTTACTTTTGGACTAATATACTAATTTCAGCTCTAAATATCCTTTAATATTAAAAATATTTTTCAATTTATAATGAAACAAAAATATAAATAGTCTTATTGCTAATATACTATTGATTTTACACTATTAGCAAGTAAATGTTAACCTACAATTAAACACACGCGCAATACATATAATTATATTTTATTATTATTAGATAAAAATCAAAGTAACCATCTAATTTTACCGCAAATTTAAAAATATAAATTCAAGTACGAATAAAACAATTCTTGAAACTTGAGTAAATTAAAATTGTTATAATATAAATTTGTTTAAAAATTATTGGAAATATAATTCACTCGACCCAGAATTGTTATATGTCAATTACGTATAAAATTACTTCCGAAGCCGTGGGCAACTTCAGATTTAATAAACGCACAATAATAATTAGCTCACCCCGAAATTTGCCTTGGTGAAAACACCACTCTGATAAGCTCCATTTTACTTAATGAACCGCTACGTTGGATTTGACTGTACTATTATTATTATATATATATTATAGTGTTCTATTATTATTTGCACTCATAGGCTTCTTCGTGGTTTCATTTCGCTACCTCGTTGATGGGTGTGATACAAAGCCAACTGCAGCCTGTATGACTGAGAGTTCCGCCGGTTTCTGATAATGGTAATTCGTTTCCTACCTTTCTGTTCGTACGGTAATTATCACACGAGTTGACTTTGATGGTTGAAATTTGGTGAAAAACGTTACTTCCACTAAGTCTACATCAATGATGCAAATGGTGGATGCAAACATTGATGATTGGATGTGTAGATTATTTTTTCATTAAAAAGATACTCTGGTTATTAGTTCTAATGGTTAAATATGTTAGCAAAGTTATAAACACAAACATACTGGTTAGCTGAGTGTAGTGATAAAATATCATTTGATCAACTTTCACTCTTTTGGTAAACATATTGAGAATTTTGAGAAGTTTGACAAGAATTAAGTATTGGGATATCAGATAACATTTTAGAGTCAAAGTCATTAGCTTCAAACATATGCAAAACATACTTATCTTAATTAATAAGAACCAGCTTCAAAAATGAAATGTTCGAAAGCTTAGCCAAAATCAAAGAAAGGTGATGAAAATTATGCAACAGTTTAGTATAATTTCTACTGCGTTTATTAAAACTATTAAATATTTACACGTAAGAATTAAAGTGATTGAAAGCCATCATGTACAACTGTTGATTACCTGAGCATAAGCGAAGCCTATTTCTTTAAGGGCTGGAAGAATGTCATTTCTCTAGGCCGATTTGTCTGTCTCTCTGGCTGGAAGAAAACAAACTGGACTATAGAACCCAAGTTTTACTTAAATCTTCATTTCTATACAGGATGATGCAGATCACCTTTGCCGTTAGTATACCAGTCATATTTTATACTTTGTAAATGCAAAACTTATAAGACCCAATGTGGCATTACTTGGCAAGACGTGTCAATTTATAGGTCTATTTACACTAACGATTGGTACAAAAAGCTTGATTAATTTCATCCCTACTTCATGCCCTTTAAAATTAAGTACTCTGATAATCTAACTTACATAGGAAATGCATAACAATTTTCCAAAGTTACTATTGAACTATTATGTATCATAGTTGGGTAGAGGCACTTTTATTACGTTTTATAAATTTAAACTTTGCCAAAAAATAAAAATAGCAATGTACCAAAATGTTATTTAAGAGGAAAACGTTTTGTTATTCAAACTGGTCTAACTCCTATAATTTAAAATTGGAAGCTAAATGCTAAACTTACGTATGTTGGTTTAAAAATGTTACTAATCATTTCAACAAACAGGTTTTAAACTCAGAGCCGCTTGTTACCTCATGATTATTCATGCTCGGCTGTGACACATGTTAAGGTGTCTGTTATTATCACTCCAGTCATGTTGGTTTGATGTAATTATCATATCTGCATATCTATAATAATACGTGACATCTGTGGTAAAGTGCTCGCAGCGTATAAGAGATGGAATTGTTTGTTGACTCTGAATTAGCAAGCTCAGGATTTTAGTGAATATCTGGATCCTATTGATGTAAACAAATGGAGTCTAGTTTTAATGCCAATAAACGATAGTTTAAAAAGTTTATCTGAAGGAGGGTCACACTGGAGTTTGCTTGTGTACAGCAAAAAAGACAAAACATTTTTTCACTATGACTCTATTGAAAGGAAAAATTACGAAAATGCCACAAGTGTGGCTGCTAAAATCTTGAGATATACTTCCGGAAATTGTGACGATCTGTCAGTTACAGAGATAAAGGGGCCTCAACAAAAATAATGCTTATGATTGTGGAATTTTCATGATCTTTGCTATTGAACTGACAATATCAAACTTCCTGACTGAAAAAGAAATTGCCGACATGAGATTTTTACGATTTATGAACATAACAAAGAAGGAAGCTATTCAGAAAAGGGCCAGTTTAGCTTACATTTTGAACAACAGGTGCAGAATAAATAGTCAATTACTCTCACTTTTCATTACTTCTAGAGAAAACAAGGACAATACAGCACAAGTAAGCCAGAATAGCCCCTCTGAACTAAGAATGTGGACAGAGGTGAAAGGAAAACATTCCCATGGGCAAAAAAATACTGAGCACACTGTAGTACCGTGTACAAATAGATTTTCCTGTCTTTTAGAAACATGTTTAAATAATCACACTAAACCACAAGAGGATAAACAAATAACAAACAATACAAAGGTTAGACAAACTTCTAAATCAGCTACACTCAAAGAAAGTAACAAAATGCACCAAAAGGCTGGTTTAACCAAAATTACAATTTTTGGTGACAGCCATGCGAAAGGTTGCGTGGAGAATTCAGAAACAATTTTCAGCTACAAAGAAGCTAATGTTAGTGGCAATGTGTATCCAGGAGCACCCCTATCTTATGTTTACAAAGAAGTCGAAGAAGCTGTTTTGAAGAACAATTACACAAAAAATGATGTGGTCATGATAGTGGGTGGCTCAAATAGCATAAATACAGAAGAAGAAGACAAAATTGAACTACTCTTAAATACACTGCTAAACTAAAATAAGTGATACAACAAATGTTGTGCTGACTACCATTCCTCGCCGTTATGATCAACCTTACCTGAACTCAACAATCCACGAGATAAACAAGAAGGTCTATAAAACTGCTGCTCACCATAAAACCTCACTTTTACCTATAAATAACTTAATTACTAGAGAACATTTTACAAGGAGAGGTTTACACCTTAACAAGCAAGGTAAAGACGTCCTTTGCACGTCAATCGCCTTACACGCTACAATAAGACTGCACTCTAAAACAACAACTAAGGCTCAAAACACTACAACTTCATGCATACCACCGAACAAGAAGTATGATGGAGAGAAACCTATATCAGTAGTTGAGACGAACATGAAGAATGCAATCCAGGACTTTCGTTGTGATGAGTCTGTTGCTTTTGCTCACACCATTTCATCTGACCTAGGTAACAAAAGAAATATGACAGCGGGTGTGGCTGTAGTATTTAGAGAGGAATTTGGTGGACTACAGCGCTCTGACTGTATAAGTAATCACCTGGCTTACCAAAAGACCTGTGGCGGGGCAAGCGTGTGTACAGTCTTATAACAAAGTTGGAGTACAATGGGAAGCCAACGGACTTAGACTACGACCTGGCATTTCAACATCTAACGAAGGACTTCAAAGAAAAGGGTTTTGAAGAGGCTGGTCTGCTCTGCCATGGGGTGCGTTAGAGACCTGGTTGCACCTGACCGACTCATCGCAAATCTGACAAAATTCCAAGAGGCTACTGGCGCTATTGTGAACATCATATCCTACAACCAATATTCAACAAGATCTCTCTGGAATGGACTGTCTCACAACTCCTTTGTAAAAAAATTGAACAATCTCATTGCTTTTCAACATGTACAAAACGCATCTCCTGTAAGTAGCCTAGTACCATCTTCAAACCCTATCATACCACTTGCATCCGGCAACTCCTCTCACACCCATATATTACCTCCAACTGTCTTACCCTCTCCTCATCCTCAACAGTCTACACAAACTAACCAGACACCTGAAGTTGACACTAACCAATCTTTTTTAGAGAACCTAAGCCTGTCCCCACCACTGTAAATAAAATTAATCATAAACCAGATAGCACTCAAAATAATAAATGTTCAATTTTTCACCAAAATGTTCAACGTTTAAGCTCAAAGCTAGAAATTTTAAAACTTAACTTAATAGAAATTGATCCAGATATATTGACGTTGTCAGAGCATAAAATGTTAGAATCTGAGCTTACATTGTTGCACATCCCAGGGTATCATTTAAGCTCCTATTACACTAGATCTACTTTTATAGGCGGTGGTGTCATGATCCTCACAAGAGATAGCATCACAAGTAAAAGAATCCTAATGCCGGCTATACAAAATCTATTAGTTGAAAAAGAATTTGAGTGCTGTCTGTCCGAAATTTCAGTATCTAAGTTCACTTTTGTTTTAGGTTGTATTTACAGGTCACCAATGCCAAGTTTAATGCATGGTTTCTTATTAAAATTTGAAGCTTTATGTAGTATTTTAAGTAACAAACATAAGCATATTTTTTTTAACTGGAGATTTTAATATTAATGTTTTAAAAAAAGACAGACTTTATCATAAATTTATTAGCATTTTAAAACTATACAATTTAACTTACAGAGTAAATTTCCCAACTAGAGTTCAATTAGGGTCGGAGAGTGCTATTGATAACATTATAAGTAATATTGAAGATAAAGAATGTAAAGTAACAGGTTTAATAACACACATTTCTGATCATGATGCACAACTCTTGGAAATATTTGGTATAAAAGATAACAGTAAGAAAATAACTAAAAAATATTCTAGGAAATTTACACAAAATAACACATGCATTTTTCTACAAAACCTGTTTAAAGAATCTTGGTTGGATGTATATCAAGCCCCAGTAAATCTAAAGTATAATATATTTTTAGGGATATTTTCTTATCACTTCAATATTTGTTTTCCCAAACTCTTTACCTCACTGCGGGAGCGTGATGATCATAGTTGGATGACTGAAGAAATAAGATTTAGGAAAAATGAAATTCATGAATTAGAAATTTGTTTTAGGCAAAGTAAAGACCAAAATTTAAAGACAATTATAAAGAATCTGAAGAAGGATCTAAAAACTTGTATGGCTAGGGATAAGAAAATATTCTTTGACAATAAGATTAAAAACTCTGGAAATTGCTCAAAAGTCACATGGGGTATAATAAAATCACAAGTAAAAAAGACCTCAAATGCAATCTCAAATATAAGTATTGACAGTAATAGGGAGGAAACAAGTGGTCCTATTGAAGTTAGCAATGTGTTTAACAAATTCTTTGTCTCAGTAGTTGACCAAGCAGTACTACCCAAGATTGTTAAAAGTAAAGATTGTAATGAGAGTAATATCAATACTGTAAATACAAATTTTAAATTTAGCTCAATAACAGAGCAAGATCTGGGAAAAATAGTTAATTCTTTTCAAAATAAAACTGTCCACTGGGTACGATGATATTTCAATAAATATAATTAAAAAGGTCCTACCATCTATTATAAAACCCCTTAACTCATCTAATTAATTAATCTTTAATTACTGGTTATTTTCCTGATGAACTTAAAATTGCAAAAGTAATATCAATATTTTAAAAGGGGCAGGTAAATGATCCCTCATGTTACCGCCCTGTCTCATTGATTTTCTCAAATTTTCTCAAAAATCTATGAAAAGACAATTTACACGCAATTAGTTAGCTATCTAGATAAGAATAGATTGTTAGATAAGGAGCAACATGGATTTCAATCAGGAAAATCTACAATAACAGCTGGAATAGACTTTATTAGTTCAATAATTGAATCAATTGATAGAGGAGAAAAGGTAGTAGGTATTTTCTTAGATCTCAGTAGAGCTTTTGACAGCGTTTCTCACAAAGAGTTGTTAAAATCGTTAACTATTTTGGGTATTTCTGGTAAAGAATTAAAATGGTTTAAGTCCTATTTAGCTAACCGTAAACAATATGTGGAAATTGAACATCTTGAGTTAGAAGTTAATGATAAATACATATATTTGAGAAATTTTAATTCTCATAGGTTAGAAATACCACACGGAGTACCAAAAGGATCTATTTTAGGTCCATTATTGTTCCTTTGCTACATAAAAGGTTTGCCTGGGCTGATTCCTAGGGGCAATAATATTTGCTTGTATGCCGATGACTCTAATGTAACAATCTCTGGGAAGACCATGGAATGTATTGAGGAATCATCTTTTATTTGCCTTTCAATCATTAAAGACTTTTTTGACAGTAAAAATCTTCTCATAAATTCAAGTAAAACTAATTTTATATCTTTTAATACTAAACAAAATAGAGAAAATGGATCAACCAAATATTTTTTTGGACAAAACTTTATTAGAACAAGTTGATCATACCAAATTTCTTGGCCTAATGATAGTTAAAAATCTTTCATGGGATAAACATATCGACTATGTTGTTAGTAAAATGTCATCTGGATTGTATGCCCTAAGACAAATGTCTAAAATAAGTAATTTGAAAACTCAAACACAAATGTATTATGCTATGGTCCATTCTCACCTAGCCTACGGGATTAGTGTGTATGGCGCTACAACAAAAAGAAATCTTGATAGAATACTGCTTCAACAAAAAAGGGCACTTAGAATAATGTTTAACTTAAAAAAGAGACCAATCAGTGAAACATATTTTTGTAGAATTAGGCATTCCAACTGTTTTTGGATTATACATTCTGGAAACTGTAGCATATGCTAAAGTAAATATAAATTTTGTCCAAGAAACAAATAGGCATAATTATAACACTCGTACAAACAGGCAAGTAGAACCCTATAATTTGAAATTTTATACTAAAAAAAAAAACAAAATTTGTAGGCACTAAAATGCTCAATCACCTTCCCCGGAAGTTTTTGTTGGAACAAAATTTGATAAAATTTAAAAAAGAACTAAAAAGAATTTTTGATTAAAATAGCACCATATTCCATTGAGGGGTTTTGGGAAAGAAACTATAATTAAAATTTGTGTATACACTTTGTCTATTTATTTTCTTATAAGCTATTATTTAAGTTGTAGTTTATGTATACACGTAGTGCCATAAACTTAAGAAAATTATGTGATAAGATCCTTTTTCTGTATAAGAATTTATGTTAGAAACTAACTATGTCTTGGAAAAAAAAAATATATATATATATGTGTGTGTGTGTGTGTGTGTGTGTGTGTGTGTGTGTGTGTGTATTTTTTCTGTTTGGTGACCTGTTAAATGTTGAATTGTTATTTGTTTTTAAATTTTTGCTAATTATTATATTAGTTTGGTTTAAGTTTATATGTCAGCTGTTGCTTGTATTAATTTAATTATTATATGCAAATTTTAGTTATTATTTAACTATTATTCAATATTATTAATTATTAGTAATTATACTTATTGTAGGTTGACGCTATTCATTGTACAATGTACATTTTATTGAATAAAGGATTTTTGAATTTGAATTTGAATGATAATGAGGTGTTTATTCATGCTCGGCTGTGACACAGGTTATCGTGTCAGTTACTGTCACTCTTGTCATGTAGGGCGGATGTGACTTTTAGATCTGCGTATCTATAACATATATACACCGCTCATTAAATATAGCAACAAGAAGATATTGAAAACGGAACAGGCATATCTTTTTTCAATAAAGATATACTAAGCATATTTGCATTTGGATAGAAAATTATTCAGGACAAATAAGAACCGTAGTTTCCAAACTAGTAAATTTTAGTCCACACGTGTCTGCGAACACAATTGACATTTTTTATGATGAACCTAGTCATATGTTCATGGCCGTAGACTCCTTGAATCAACAAATGGAATTACCCATGAAGCTTAGTGGAATGGTGTACGATTTTCAGACTTTGTAAAATATGTTCAGCAGGTGTACATTGGAAAATAGATGATCGAAGAACTATTTGCTGATGACTTATATGAATTGAAGATTACACTTTGAAACAAAAAGTAAAGTACAGACATGAAATTAAATACATTATATTTCAGATAATCAACATGAAAAAGAGAAAATAAAAGTCATCAAAATTTTTTCAAATATCAAGAGTCAACTTCAAAAGTATAGAACTTTTTGCAAACAACATGTATAAAACGTTTTCATTCACCAGCAAAAATGGAAGATTAAGAGGGTTTAACAGGAAAAACTAAAAGCTTTTTCTACTGATGCCATCTATCAGGCGCACATTTTGTACGTCTCTTTAGGAAACAGAGCAAGTTGACATTATTATTTAAAAAAAAACTATTGATTTTTATCGCAATTTTGAGTTTTTTTAACGTATGTAAAAAAATGTTACATATGTTCTTTCCTTTTGAGGGTTATCTGCAATTTGTTTATTTAAATATATGATTACTTACAAAATGTCTATTACACTTAAAATAATTTGTTTTATTAGAATTAAGATATTGGCAATGAAACAAATTTTTAAACCATAAAACTCCCAAAACACATTGAAACTAAATGCAGGTGTAGTAGATAGTTTTCCTAATTTACTGTAAAACTTTATTTATTGTTGACAGTTAAAGTTTATGAGGGCAGAATCGTAGTCAGTTAATGCAGTCGACCTCCAGAGAATCAGATGTCTGTCCCATTAGCTATCTACCTATCGTCGTGGAACCTTTCTTCAAACATAAAATTTTCAATTTACCTATTCTTCAACAATTCTTATATTCAATTTATATTCTTAAATATATTTTGAATAAATCTCCTTTTATAATAATATTTAAGAATTGAATCTATTAAAAAATTTGGAAAGTGTATTGATAAAGTACAAACATAAAATCTACTTAAGGCTTTCTCTTAAAAAATGAAATATTTAATATAATATAACGAAATTTTAAAAATTGAATACAGAAATATTGAAATAAACTAGTAAAATTCAACAAAATTCTTCACAAAAGCTATCGAACCTTTAAGAATTTTTCAATAATTTATGAAACTTAACTAAGTTTAATTTTTGTTTAAATAAATACATTTGGATAAATAATAAAAATTCTACTTCAAAAATGTGATCCCTCAAAATGTGTACAGTTTCTCACGCTTAAACTATTTTATAAAACAAATATAATACATTTATTAAAGTTCCAGAATATAGCAAATTTAGCTTTATAGATCCTACTTAATCTGATATATATTAAAACAAGTCTTTAAGTAGTTAAATCATTCAATGTACAGTAAAAATTTGTTTAAACATATATTATTTATATTCAAAATAAATTGGAAATCAATTAAAAGTTCAAACAACAATCAGAAATGTTTAATTATTTAATCCATGCCCAGTCATTCAATATAGGGCATCATATATGAAAGTCTTTAAAAGTAAAAAAAAAAGTGTATCGCAACATACAAATTACATGCGAATTTTTATAAATATATAATTGACAACTTTTGCTAAAACACATAGAATACATCTTGCCTTTTGATTATGGTGTAATTTTAAAACATGTAATTACTGATATATGTAAATATATGTGATTCTATAGAAGAAAGAGAATTCTGTTTAGAGCAGATTTTTTTTATTTTAATATTTATAAATACACTGAAAATATCACAGAATTAACATAACACTTTGAACGTTTTGAATTAAAATAATTGATTAATTGATTTTACAGATTCCACTTATAAACAATTAATTATGTCAGTTACACTCACTTTTTTACAGACAATCGTTCAAAATTTAATAAGTAATTAGTTAGTTTTATTTTTTAAATTAACAGGCATACCTTTTTGCTGAGAGCATGTTGCTAAAGAGGCCAATTTCATAGAGTTGCTGGTGTTAAGCTAAATATTCTAATACCTGCCTTTGTCATTGCCATCGTTGTTAATTTTATTTGTAAACAATTTAGTTTGTCATCGTGTTTTACTTTTTTTGGTTTTTTTACGTTATTAATCACTGTATTATGACCAAAGTACAAGGTTATTCTGATCACACACTGCTTTACCCAAAAAAACGTATAGCTTTTTAGCGGTGTATAGACAAAAATAAGCAATCAAGCGCCAGATACAAATTTTCAAAAGATTAATTCATTCCCAATTACCTCACCTGATATCCGCAGCTTACCCTATGCCGACAAGGAACAGAATGTGTACTACTGTGACTTTCATCTCCTTACATGAAGGTAAGGCAGTCGAATATTTAATAATCTTACTTGACTATTACAAACTAGTAGCCTGTCTATTTTTTAAATTTCTACACACATAAAACATATTTATGCGTACTATATAGGATATCTGAATAATTTTGACTTACTAAACAACCTATTACAGTGATGAACACTAGTAAAACTAGTATGTAAAAAATTATTTAATATTTCAAAATATATACATGTAAGATTTTGTTTTACATTAATCTTTATGTAATCTTTACTGTAAATATTTGTTACAAAATAATAATTTAAAAATAATATTCTTATATAATAAGTAAGGTAACTTTTTATTTACGAGTTTAAAGACAAATATATATTATACTTGAACGTTAATTTCAATTTTTAATGTTGACTTTTTTATCAAATCTGGCATTACAGTAGAATAAAAAGAATAGTTGTCCTGTAAGGGTTGTCAATGAAATTTACAAGTAGAAAGGATTAATTATTATTATTCTTAATAAGATAGATTTTGTCATTTTAATATGATAAATGTCTTACGATTTTGTATAACTTTGATAAACAATAATAGGTTTAATGTTTATGTTTAAATAAATGGCAAATACATTAAGGGTGTTCGTCAAATAGGTTTCATGATGTATAAATATCGCATGAAGTTTGATGTATCAAATGATATTTTTTGTCATCTCATTCGATATCTTGATCCTAAATATTTAAATTATATTCCGCATTACTAAAACGTAACAGTGCTTAGTTTGTTAAGAACCACTCCTCAAACTTATCCGGTGAGGTCTGGCGTATATTATCATAAAGACACTTTATAACATTTTAACCAAATTAAAATTTGTTATATCTACCCACCGCGGCACCGTATAGCATGATTGGAAAGAACTAATAAAGGAAAAACTACGTATTTGACTTATTATAAAATAATACTAAAAAGCAGGTATTAAAGTGCAGTATTGGACTTAGTATTAAAATTTTTCCACGTTTACAATGAGTTTAAGTTAAAATAACTTTTTTATTACTCTTATTCCCATCAATGTAACTTAGTTCTTAGATAAATTGTATTATTTTATTTTGACACAGTCAAGATGTTTTATCAGCCATGTTTTAATTTGTATAATATAATATCAATGTTTTTGTTTCGTTAAGAATTTTAAAACCAATATACCGGTAACTAGACCTGTGATTAGAAAATATTATGTACAAAGGAATTACACACTAATTTAACATTTTGTATAGTTTATACATAAATTGAGTAGACATACGTACAGAGGAGAATATTTTGAATTATATAAAGGTAATAATTTTAACACAAATAATCAGTTATGGTTTAGTGTGTTATTTATTATTTCATAAAAAGTACGATAAGCGATACTGAAAAAATTTTCATAATTTAAGTATTATCTTCATGTAAGTTAATGAATAGGTATGTATAAAAAACAAGTCAATGTAAAATGGCTAAGAGAAGTGTAATATTGCATCAACATGTTCTATATTTGTGAGATATAAAAAGCTGAAGTGAAAGCACGATATATCCAGTTAACAACCTCAATGGTAAGTAAACAGCTGTTATCTGAGGCTATAAACGTGTCAGTTGCCAGATGATGGACTCTCCTAATGCTGTAAACAGCACAACAAATAATGTTTATTTTCCTGAGTAGTTAATTTATAACATTTTTTGTTGTAAAATGTACTACGAACTTATAAATAAACCTTATTAATATTAAAAACATTATATTTATAAATCGAGAAGAGGTAAAATATTAATTGCTCTCCTAGCTCATTGTTTTATACTCAACGCCGAAGAAAACGACGTATGTAATTGTGTACATAGTAAAACTAAGAATAAGAACATGAAATATAAGATAACTTTTGTTAGATTTTATTGCAAATGGAACGTAAAAGTTTCACACGGTATAGAAATATTAAAAACTTATTGCGAAAAGAAATTAAAGATCCAATAAGAGGTAGATCATTACTATGAGTTTTATATATCGGGAGGATAAATAACAGGGACTTGAGAGTTAATGTGTGTTGAGTTTAATGCGTTGGGTAGGTTTTTATGAATAGTACAAGTGGGATACTCTTAACATAATATAAGTATTATATAACTTATAGATTTTCCTGTAACGAAATAACATATAAACTAAGATCAGTGTCCTAGGACGAGTATTTTATTTCCCTAGGACAAAAATTTAAATAAACCTCAAATAAGATATGGGCAGATTGTATAATAAAGAGGGATATACACTGCTTAGGATTAATAAGAGATGAGGAAGGAAATATCAAGATATATATCAAAATCTATTGCCACTCTGAAAACTAATGAATTGCATAATAGTTTATAGGCTAAATTATAATGGGTTATGTTAATGTTAAAAGTAATGGTTTTAACTCAGCTAATTATTAAAATAAGGACAAAACTGAACACGAATTTACATGAAATAATTTCAAAATCTATGTAGAAAAAAATATATAATATGGAATCAGCCGCCTGATTAAACATAGTTTGATTTCTGAGAAAAACTTATTTAAAATGAACAGTATTTTTATTTGTATTATATTTCAGTATATAATAATCCAGAGTTTAAATTTATTTTCTGTCAACCCAAAATTATTTGTCTTTTTTAATCGTCTCAATATTATGCAGGTAATTTTAAACCAATATTTATAAATTATAATCTGATTACCAAATTAATACATTCTTTACAGGTTTATACCTAATACTTTTATATTAATTTTTACAATACTCTTTAGGAATTGACACTATACTACACAGTTCAAAAAGGTTATCAAAACATAATATTAACAATAACTGTCGAATGATAATAAAAGATATTCTTTACTACAGTAGAGCGTTCTATTTTCTTTCTTGAATGTAATTATGTTATTAGTAACATATCAAAATTTACATAAATTGGGAAAAGTTAATTTTTAATATTTAGTTAAGTGTTATACGTATATACTTTATATCTTAAGTGATAAGACAGTTCATCCCCAATTTTAAGGGTAACGTATTAAAAAGTAAAAGTAAAGAATGTCTTATTTTACCAGGCGAAGTTAGGGCTAAGAAGCCCTCTTCTAACACTTAACCTGGTAACCAACGGCTTAAAGATGACTTCCGTACCACCACCAATGACCGGGCAGGTAGGCTGCTTGCAAGGGACAGGATCGATCATCAGTCACCCATCCAAGCAGCAGCCTTGCGATAACCGCCGTACCCGCTACACTACGTTATTGGCTATAGTGTATATCTTATATTTTGTTATTAAAAGAATAATAAAAAATATAAAATAGGCCTAGTTATTATTTATATACCACGTTGTTCCTACAGGTAATGGAAAAGGATGCAAAAGTAACTTAAAATATATCTTCTAGTGTATTAATACAGTTTAATATAGTACTAATATTTTAAACATTTAGATTTATTCTCAATTTATGTTAAACCAGAAATCAAGAAAACGTAATTATAAATTAAATCCTATAATGCTCGTTATGCCTATCAAATATGACATACACACACTAAAATAATTGAAGCTTTTTCTTGTGATTGGTATATCAAGTTATTTTACTTATTAAACCTTAGTGTTAAATGTTAAATTTTCAGCCAGAGTTACATTTTCCAAATTTGATACTACAGTTTAATTTGCATCTTAATGCTGTTAATTCAAATTTATTATTCCCTGTAACATTATTTTAACTAAATATAAACGTAGTAATGTACGTTAATTATAATAATATATTTAATTATAATAATTTTTTTACAAGAAGAATTTTTTATATATACTCATTCTTTGAGATTCATAAACTTCTCAGATTTTTCTAAGTTGTTCCAATCATATATAAGGCAGTTATGAAACTTCAGCAATTTTCTCATGCTAGGTGCATACTTGAATAATAAAATTATTAATAATGAAATGTTTTGGGTAAAGTATAACTTGTTATACTAAAGTCACAAGTCTTTGTGACTTAGTTCCTGGTTTATCCATCACTTTGCTTATTTTCTCGTTTTATTTTTAAAAGTAATACAAGTTACTGTAACAGTAGTAATATAATTTTTTATCTTATTTAATTACCATTGCAACCACGATACATTTTCCTACAGGTATTATAAAAACATTGAGTCATGTAGGTAAGAGAAAGATTTATGTGTATAGGACGGTTTTATGGCTGAGCGAGACGGCGATAGAATGTTGTGCAAGTGTGTAGTTGTACGTGCTCTGAAACTGCAGTGTGCGGACGTGCTGCCGAGGTCCAGCCAACGCTGCAGAAAGTCAATATGTATTTCTTCACGAAGTAATAGATTTTGGTGTTAGAAAAGTGATTTGTAAGTTAATTTATAGATACACCGTCAAGATTAAATTAATATTTCACTGAAGAAATTATCACTTTTAAACTGTATTAATTTCTATAATCTTACATATAAGAGTCTTAATATTCTATAAAAACCCATGCAATGTAATACCTTTTATTTTTTGAAGTTATTAAACAGGTTGAAATTTTTTGTAAAGTATTAGGACATTCTGTAGCGTATTTGAATAAAATACAAAAAGTCTATTTTGTACGAACAAGAACTAACTGAGCTACAAAACCAAAATGAGTTTTAAAACGAATTTTAACCCGTTAGGAACATTAGATTTAAAACATTCAGTTCATTACATCAATTAGTTTTTAAAACTTTCCTACTACCTCTTTTAATTTCATTATTTTAGTAGTGAATCGTCCTTACGTGCTGCACTCATTAATAACAAAAAAATTTTAATACGGTCTATTGGAACATAATAAAATTTAGCCCGCGTTAGTCAAATGCAGTTAAATGGACTCCTGGTGTGTTAATTCTAGTCAATGTTTCACATATCAGAACCCACTTCACTCTTGACGTTTTATTGGGTTCATTAATTGAATAAAATGTGCATAAAAACTCTTTATTGAGTAGTCAATGCGTATTCAATGTACAAAAAGCTTCACCTTAAATTAAGTGTTTGGTGCTAAATGGAGATGGTTGGTATTCGTCTTCGTAGTTAACTGAACTGACTCTTGCATTACAAACCATAAAAATCAGTTCAAGACCAACCTTTTGGGACAAGTGATTCGCCTCCATTACGTGCTCGTGAAAAGGCAGATGGTCCCTTATATATAAACAAAGGCACTTTTACTTCAAGGTATCAAAATGTGAAATGGATTTTCTCCCAAGCTTAAACAGCACTAAAAGTGTTTTGCAGGCATTAGGAAAGTGCACATAAGGTGTACTTAAAATATAGTGTAGCAATGTAGAATAAAAAATTTTTGAATTACTTGTATTGTAGCATTTGTTTTTCATAATGCAATATCTAATTGTGTAATAAATCTATCCCTAAAATCTTTTAATTTATCGTAAACCTATTGATTCCCTCCTATTTAGCCAACTGAGTGGTGATATTTGAAACATCGTGGATTTGGCTAACTAAGTTGCCAGATACACATTTGGCTGTTTGAAACATAGTGCAATCAAATTAGCTTAGATTCTCAGTTGCTTTGTACATGAAATATTAAATATCAAGTTAAAAACAACTTTTCATTTTACAGATTAAAAATAATTAAAGCCTAATAGGGTTTATTATGTTTATTGTTCGGATGTTCGAAAAAAAATAATTCATACGTTTTAAGCTGCTCATATAATTACAAAATTCTTCACAGATGTTTAAATGTATGTTCTTTTTTAGTATTACCTAGTTGAATTCATGAAATTTTTATTTTTAATTTGACTATAGAGTTATGTTTATTATTCTTGTTGATATTTACTGTAACTCAATGTTAATATGTTAGCACAGTACCCAAACACTATAGTACAAAATGGAAGACTTTCTTGTAGCGTGATGCTGTCATCTTTTACGAAAAAATAACTAATTATGAGATAATAGATTGAATTTAATTATAGAGGTATAGTTACTTGTCATCTTTCCCACTCATGTACCTTCCTTAATCATTCATTTTTACTGAATAAATTAATACGAGCTTACAGTATAACACAGAGCGTAAGGATAAATATTAATATAAAAAATCAAAGTTATTCAAAGACAAAGAGCAAAACGGATGTACGCAACCCGACATAGCCATGCGCCTTAAACTGCGAATCAACTGATTATGACAACGTGCAATTCCGCATGGTGTACGGGAATTGGGATACGCTAACTACCCACATGGCTAGGCTTGCATTGTGTGTCTATAAGTATAACATTAGTTTTTTCTTCAATACACTTTAAAATATATACTTAGCTTTAGCCAGGAGGCGTGTAAATATTCTAATAATTATTATTTATCTCTGTCTAACCAGGAATTATGTAAGGGTTTTAAGAAGATTACGCGGTATTTCCTATATATTTCACGCCACTTTTTATTACTACCTATATAATGAGCCTCCGGTAATTCACCTGTTTAACGTTACTAACGGTATATATACAGGGTGAATTTAAGTTAGTGTCGAAAAAATTTTTTGGGTGATACTACTCAGTATTATAGACCAAAATATGAAAATGAAAAATCCCATCTATCTTTTAACTACGACCAATTTTGCTATTTTTTTTAAAAAATCATGTTTTGTTTCAATAAAACTCAATTTCCTCCATTATTTTTAATGATTTTCTAATTCTGAATCCATTTTTTTACTTGCCCATTTCGTGGGCTTTAAAATGACATAAAGCAACGTTACTTTTATTTTCATCTTCTACTGGTTATTAAAGAATCAGTATTGGAAAACAAGGTCTACTTAAAATATCACGGTGCCAAATAACCAGTCAAAATTGTGTTTAATTCAATAATAAATCAAACATAGGATAAACACATAAAGAACAGTCACAAAAAAGAATAATCATAAAAGTAAGTAATCTACAAATTGTTTTCAAATTACCTGCCTCCGTTTCTAATGCAGGCTCTCGCACGCTTCCTCATGGCCCTAAACCGTTCACTTTCAAAGATAACTTGTTACGCACTATTTGGTCAGCTAACTCAATCCGGTTTCTTAAGTTTTCCTCAGAGTTTACAGTGGTCGAGTAAACTTCCTGTTTCATAGTCCCCCAAACAAAGAAGTCCATAGGAGATAGGTCAGGAGATCTGGCCGGCCAAGCTACAGTTCTAGCGCGACCTATCCATGTCGGGGTAATTGTCCGTTAACCACTGACGCACTTCATTGCTGAAATGAGGAGGAGCACCGTCCTGTTGAAAAAACTATGTTGTCCCTCTGATTGTGGTCCATATCAAGTCCATCCAGAAGTGTGGGCAAGGTATGCTGTAAAAAGTCCAAGTAAATTCCACTATTTAAGGTTCCTTGAAAAATGTGGGGACCCATAAGTTGGTTTCCGATGACTCCTGCCCATACGTTGAGACGAAAACGTCTTTGAAAGGAACTTTCTCTTGAAGCCCTGGGATTTTGTTCGGCCCAATGGTGCATGTTATGCGTGTTAAAAACACCAGCCCTAGTGAAGGTAGACTCATCGGTGTACAAAAATCTTTCTCAAAAAATGATATTGTTCAATATCACTATTGAGCAGCCAGCAGCGACCAAGAACTCTACTCTTGGACCAAAGTCATTTGGTTCTAATGCTTGAACCTTTGTAAAGAGATAGGGGTGGAAGTTATTTTCGTGTAAGATTCCTAACACGTTACTCTGAGAAACACCAACTTCTCTCGCAAGTTGTCGGCTGCTGACCTCAGGATTTTCAGGAACTAAATCTAGAACTCGTTCATCTAAGCCAACATCTCGAAGAACAGGACCTACCTCATTACGCTGCCTGTGAACTGTTCCTCTCTCCAACAAACGCTGATGTAAGCCTCGTAAAAACTTTATCACTAGGAACTCTACGATCTGGGTACCGAGCGTGGTATTCTCTCTGAGTAGCCAGAGCATTCCCGCCACAAAAACCATATACAAAATGCATCTCTGCATACTCTCTTTATGTGAAATCATGATAGCTACGACTCAAATAACTAGTTTTTAAGTGGATAGAGGTAAAGTCAGCTGAAAGACAAAATAAAACCTGAAAAATAGGGTGTTCCTTCATACTTGTGATTGTAGAGATGAGATAGTCAGGAGTAAAAACTGATAAGATATGACAATGCATTATGTCATTTAAAGCCCACAAAATGGGCAAGTTTTTTTGTTCGTATTGGCCCTCTCTTCAGAATTAAACTTCATTTAATTCCTCGGGTCTAATATCTTTTTAATGTTTTTGGCCGAAAAACTTAAGAATTTGATTTATTAGCAATTTGTTTGTATCAAACTTATTTTCAAGACAGTTTTTTTCTCCATTATTCCCAATGTAAAATTTTGTGTAGATTTCAAAAATGGATTCAGAATTAAAAAAAACAGTAAAAAATAATGGAGGAAATTGAGTTTTATTGAAACAAAACATGATTTTTTAACAAAATAGCGAAATTGGTCGTAGTTAAAAGATAGATTGGGATAGGGATTTTTTATTTTCATTATTTTGGTCTATAATACTGAGTAGATCGCCCAAAAATTTTTTCGACACTAACTTAAATTCCACCCTGTATAGGTGATTACCGGATCTTACAGCTAATAAGGGATTAAACAATGATTTTATTTATCAACAAAATTTCTACATGTATTTTTCATTATGGAGGCACAAATCAAAATCAATACAAATCAGTAGTATCTGTCTTTACAATAGAAATAATTAAAATGAAAAATCAATGATACATTACGTATAAATATATTGTTAAATATTGCCCGATAACGGCAAAGCATTGATCACAACGTATACGAAATATTTTTACATACGCATTACATTATACTTAGAGGTGGAATTTCCGATTTAAAAATATTACGAAGCTCTACCAGAAATTCTCTCACAGTCAAACACAGTTTAATATTGTTATATGTGGATGTAGAATTTTACTGTACTATTGTAACGATGTTAAAAGTTATTTAGAATTCCCAGGATTTTAAAGTTCTCCTGTACATAATTATATACAGTAGTAGTATCTCAATTAGATTTAAAATTCAAGTAGATACAACTATTTTTTAACAACAATAAAATAAAAAAACAAACTATCAACACTAACGTATGTGGTCATTTAAATGCCCGTTATAAAAGTTTTTAATTAATTACAGTTTGAGATACTTCGGAATACATTTTTTGTCATATATATCTGCCTTCTAGTTTGAGAAGATACTTTTTATTATTGTGAATTTTCATAATTCTGTCTATATATTTAACGTCACTAAGTTATTTCTGGTGTGAAGTGCTTCTATAATTACGAAAATCTTCTTATTTATTGCAATACATAGACATGCCACTTTACCAAAACCGTTCCATTTACATTACTATTAGACAAATCTTTTCCTAATCATCACTAAGAAAACATACAAATCTATCGTACTAAAAAAGGTATTATTTTGGCAGTTTATTTAAAAACTAAACTATTACTACAAATTATAAAATTACATATTACTATGATAATTGTAAATGGCCCACCATAAACCAAAGGCTATCATGAAGTACACCCAGTTGGCCAGTGGAGCTTGAAATAGTGTTATAAATGTGGCTAACAAACAGTGTGGCTTCTGCTGAATTATATATTTCATTGCTATGTATGAAAGATAACATGTTTTAAGATAACTGCGGTTAAAATAAATTAACCTTAATAAAAATAAGTTACAGCATATGCTGAGTTTGGCAAAGGAAATAGTTCATATGTATAAAACATTCTGACAGAACATATTAAATACCATATTACAAGTATAAAGTCGACTAGAAATACAAATGAAAGAAGGAATTAATGATAATACTAATGATCAAAGTCGACTTACTACCATTCTTGAAAATCAAATGAAAGTAAAACTCTAATCCTACAAAAAAATATTAAAACTTAATGTATTTATTAGGGTGTGTAGAGCTATTGAAATATATTTTTCGGGCTTAACCTTTTCTAAAAAACTTTATACTTTTCTTTTCGAAATTTATCCATCCCTTTCTCTCGAAGCCGGTATGTGTGAAAATTCTAGTTCCCTCTCCCGCCTGCCTCTTTTATTTGCTTTATTTGAAGGCGTGATGCATAAAGTAGTTTATTATAATTTTCAGCACTTATTCTATGCTAATTAACCATCATGTTGCACCGATTTTATTTAAAGACAAAAGTGATACTTATAAATTACTTACTTAATGATTGTGACGTAGATATTACACTATACAGGGTGTATATTATGTCTGGAAACACCCAAATATATCCTTTAATAATTTAAATAATAAATTTGAAACCTCTTACAATCGTGATAGAGATTGGGCATCTACTTTTTGGAACAAATGTTTTGTTATGTCACAACCAACGGGGGACGTCTGCCGAGGGTTATCGTGAATATTCTTAATGGAAGCCTATACCTTGTGATACATAATTTTAAAGGTAATAGCTTACTGAATTGAATGCCACAAACCGCATCTCAAAGGAATTATTCTATCAGAAAATAGAGCATTTTTAGTATTGAAAATGTACTGATGCTTCAACAATGTAATTTTAACATGGTTCTTTGCCACAAAATGTGTTACACTTAATTTTTTAGCATTTTTTAAATGTTCAATTAAAATAAAATAAACAATTTATTTTTAAGCTGGTTTCATTAGTATAAATTTACCAGTTTTTATTACAATGAATAAAACTTATGAGTCACTTTCTCTGATTACTTATGAATCTGTACTTGGTGTTTTCCAGTCAGCAGGAAGGTTTAAAGAGACAAAGGTCACTTGCCTATGAGAAACATTATTGTGTTATTAATCATCTGGTCTACAGGTTTCAGTTTGTTGAGCATGGAGCTTTCACTAGACAGGTCTAAGCTTGGGAATTACAAATGGACAAAGGTCATATCATTCCTGTCGAGTTAATCAGTGTCTCTGAAGCATTGCTGTCAACAAGTTATCTAATTACAGTAGTTCAGTTTTTATTTGGCATTTTAATGGAATTGTCTGAAAGAGAACGAATTACTCTGTTGATGATTGCGAGGATATGGCGATCGTCAAAGATCTTATCGGGAAGTTTGTAATTTGTTTAATGACCACTTTCCCAGAAAGGTGAATCCCATAAATGTTTCAACAATATCAAAAAAACTATTGAGCGTTTTGAAATGACAGGGAGTGTACGTAATCGGCCAAAGTCGGGTAGGATACAATCTGCAAACAGATGAAGAACATGCACTAGATGTTTTTGCAAACATTTATTGAAGACCACATACATCGCTCAGAAAAGCTGCACAGCAACATGATATGCACCCTATGTCTGTGAGTAAGATTTTTGAAAATTTAATAAATACAAAACCATTTAAAGTTCATTTAGTCCAACAGTTAAGTGAGGATGATTACAACAGAAGAGTTGGAGTTTTGTGAACTTGTGATGCGCAAATGTGATGACAATAGAGATTTTCTGACCAACATACTATTTTCTGATGAGGCAACTTTTTTCCTAAATGGCAATTGTTAACAGGCACAATTGCCGTTACTGGGCTAGTTGAAAACCCACATTGGATTACTGAGTCCCATTCACAGCAACACCACAAAAACTGAACGTATGGTGTGGAATTTTAGGTAACAAAATTGTTGGGACCCTTTTTCATCAATGGAAATTTAAATGCCGAACTTTACTACAATATGCTCCAAAATGAAATAATCCCAGCTATTTCAAATTGCATCAGGAGAATACTTTGATAATGTATGGTTTCAGCAGGATGGTGCTCCACCCCATTATGGGAGACAGGTAAGAGAGTATTTGGATTTAAGGTTTCCTCATAAATGGATTGGCCGAAGAGGAGAAATCGAATGGCCTCCAAGATCTCCGGATTTGTCACCAATCGATTATTTTCCTATGGGGTCATTTAAAATCCAATGTTTATAGAAGAAAGCCTCATAATTTGGAAGACCTAAGAAACAGGATTATAGAGTAGATTGCTTTGATAACTGAAGAAATGTTAGGCAACTCTGTCGAATCATTTTACACAAGATTGGCTCATTGTCAAACCGTAGAAGGAACACAGTTCGAACAATTGCTTTGACACCAAATGCAGGTAAAACGTTTGTTGTAAGACTTTTCTAACAGCATACATTATTTTTTATTTGTAATAAGAAATCAATAACATAAGTATTTTCCATAATTGTACTGTAATTAAAAACTGGCAAATTTGTGCGAATAGAACCAGCTTAAAATGAAATTTTTGTTTTATTTAATTGAACATTTAAAAAAATGCTAAAAAATTAGTGTAACACATTTTGTGGCAAGAACCATGTTAAAATTACATTGTTGACCATCAGTAAATTTTCAATACTAAAAATGCTCTATTTTCTGATAGAATAATTCCTTTGAGATGCGGTTTGTGGCATTCAATTCAGTAAGCTATTACCTTTAAAATTATGTATCACAAGGTATAGGCTTCCATTAAGAATATTCACGATACCTCGGCAGGACGTCCCCCGTAGGTGTGACATAACAAAACATTGTTCAAAAAAGTAGATGCCTAATCTCTATCCACGATTGTTAAGAGGTTTCAAATTTATATTTAAATTATTAAAGGATATATTTGGGTGTTTCCAGACATAATATACACCCTGTATAATACATCCATGCATTGGTAGAATAAACGAAATAGGTTTCTTACGTATAACTGTCATATAAAGTGAGGGCCAAAAATTAAATAATAATATGATTTTAGAAATTCTTATCGTTATATGTTACCAACTGCATTTCGAAGATAAAAATGTACTGTCTTCTTCATATGGAGAAATCCTAACACATACGTTTAAAACCAAAAAAGAGTAGAAATGTGTCATAAAAAAAATTTAACGTACTAGTACTCCAAAAGCTTGAAGTCCAGGACTGGCGGAACTGTACTCAAGCCATTGTCACTGTACAGAGATCAAGAGCACAAACACGCCACACACTCACCAGCAAATGAGTTGTAACTAACGAGAAAAATGAAGGTGGACAATGCATGTGACGCGTTATCTGAAACAAATAGAACAGGTAGGTGATGGTTGATGGGATAGGGAAAAAGTACTTTAGATCCTAGAACGCAATATAAAAGTGTTCGAGCAAACATCGTTGATTGCGTTTTATTTAACTTCTAACATTTTTAATGTTTCTTACCTAATTAATTTTTAATATTGGTGACCGAAGCGGCTGATCTCAACTATAGGTTTACTCGTGGTTTGTTTGCCAGTTTTATTTAGGAAACCTAAAGAAGTTTCCGTTAGTAAAATTTATTCTTGCAGTGTATTTTATCTAATATTTTGTATCTCAGTTCATGCGATTTCTCACAGACTAGCAGTTGTTGTATAATGTAACAAATCTTTGACTAGCATATTTTATTAATTTCTATATGTTCTTTATTACCCACATTTATTAATTTCTTTTTCTTACATTTTTATTTCTTTTGACATCAATAAAAGTTAGAAGAGTAACCCTGGAACATGATCCTATCTAAGATTAAAAATTTTAAGCACATGTTTGTGCTACAAACAGACTTTATTTGGTATTAAATGGAAATTTAAGTGTATTCAGCCTATTTTTAAAGTCATGTTTAGGAACTGTTTTTGTAGTCCTGTGAGGTAGTAATACCTATGTTTTTTTAAATTAATTAATTTTGTAATTAATAATTACAATTGTATTCAATTTTAATCATCTTTGAATGGTATATTACTGTTATTATGTTTAATTATAAAATTATTTAATGAAAGCGGCAAACCAAACTTAAAATTCGGATTCCATTATATATTAGATTTAAAAAACATATTACACAAATAAACAAATATACAAGAAAGTAGAATTTTAAAACATTTATTATTATTTTTTTAGTTGAAGTTACCAAAATCTGTTCCTTTCAAATTTAACTTACTCATACGAAAAATACAACATTCTTGACCCCAGAATACACCAACAATAGCCGGGCATGTTCTTCAAGCTCTTTTATTGTCCCTCTAATCAATCACAGCCCCAGTGAGATTATCTCTAATACTAATTGCACGATGAATCATTGTTATTGTATTTTAATTATCACACAAAATGTATAATATAGTTTCAAATCGAATTACATACATGATGTTTTCTAACAACATGTTTACTTTTCATGCGAATGGTTTTAATAAGATGTATTTTTCAATATTTTTAGTACACTTTTAATCAGTACATCTTTACGCGTGAACTTAAGGAAACTATTTCCACGGCCTAAGTGTTAGGGATGTTCTATCACTCGATTGGCTTGCAAAGTTCTTTCTCTCCGTATTTGTCTGTCTGTCCGCTCGATATCTCTAAACTACCTGCCCTAGAGACTTTGAATAATATATTAATAGGTAAATATTAAGTTCAATAATCGCACCTGTCCGCATCGGATTTAGCTGTGCGTTAGCGAAATTTTTACATTGTTCTAATGGGTAATCATGATATGAACGATAAAATAGCAGAATAAATATATTTATGGTTGCGTTTATTTCCAAAATATTTTACTTCAATAACTGTTTTTAGGCCAACAATATAAAGTGTGCTTCATAACTTCATACAGGTTGTATGTAGAAATTATATATAGCATTTGGATATACAGTATAATACAATTTTAATTAAGTTTCAAGACTACTATCTAAGATGTAACAAATGGAATATGTAGATATTTAGCGTACAAAACACTCTTTTTATTCAAGAAACAGACTTATGTGGACATTTGCCGTTGTTCAGCAAAACAAAAAATCATAATCAATAAAAGTACTTTTTAAGATCTGCAATCTGATCATTTCCTCGGGTGAATAATTAACATAACTATAATCTAAAATAAAAATAAACAAATCGTACCAGTGCGTAGTGACATGCATAAGCCAGGAATCACAAAAGCCATGGTGTGTGTAAACTATAATGATAAAAAATAAACTACAGAATATAGGTCAAAATTATATCTACATTCACTGAAAGACCTCATAGAAAATAAAATATATAGGAATGTTATAGAACCCTTCATGAAATTAGGCATATTATTTACTATTATTGATAAAAGATTTTACCACACACACACACACACACACACACACACACACACCACACACACACACACACACACATATATATATATATATATATATATATATTATATATATATATATACGGGTTCGACTCCTGGCGGAGCAAGTACTTTATGTGATTCAATGTTTATTTAAAATTAAATAAGGTTATTGCCATTTATACAATTTAACGTAAATAAAAGTCGTTTGACAGGTGTTTCGTCTTCCTATCATATGTTAGTTTGCTTATTTTAAACGCATATTTAGTGTTTTTTAACTAATTCCATTTCTACAATGTTCCCAAATTTTTCTTGCATTTTCAATTTTATTTACTATAAATAAAGTTGAACGGAATGCAGTTTACTTATACATTAAATTGTATAAATAGCAATATTTAAACACATATGTGACAGATACGGCCAAATACAAAATAATTGAATCGGAAAAAGTAAACGCTCTGTGGTGTAATGGTAGCACATTCACCCGGCAAGTGAGAGATCCGGGTTCGACTCCCGGCGGAGCAAGTACTTTTTGTGATTCAATGTTTATTGAAATTATATATATATATATATATATATATATATATATATATATATATATTTATATATATTATATAGTATATAAGATACTAAAACTGTGTAGTATCTTTGACAACCATAACCTACATCCTAGCCACACATCTGAATAATAAAGAGGTTTATTGAGTTCGGGTGATGGACAATTCCGAGAACGTCCTGTCATCTAACGATTCTACAAGGTTGACCTCAACTGCTACATTCCTGAGTCGAAGTCATGCTTCATTTACTTTAACATTTATTCTCACCCTAGAACTATATTGTTTTATTTAAAGACGAATAAAACACTCATTAATATATTATTGAAGTACTATAATATTTCATGTCAATGCTACAATTTAATTGTAACTAAAATGTCTTAATTTATTATATATGATTGATATTTTGTCATCTTTCGTTCTGTGGGACGATCGATATCTTAAAGCTTTGTAGAAAGAGTTGTAAAATCCCTCTCAATGTAATATTATAAAAATGTTGTAGATTTTAATGAATTATACGTTGTCGTATACTTGGAATACAATATATAATTTATAGTTTGTGCTTCATCATAACAGGAAACATTGCAATTTAATAATAACTAAAGGCCTCTATCTGAATGCATAGGACATTGTGGTTCTATCAATTTATAGAATAATTATGGTTAAGAATATGTTTGAGTACTATACATGTTTTAATAACACAACTTGAAATATCAAACGTCCATGATATGCTAATAACATTATTTTGTCATTTATAAGCAGTCCAAGTCTACCATATAATAAATATGTTTTCAGTTTCACTGTTCAATATATTTCTATACACAAATTGAAAAAAACGTAAAACAGTATCAGTAGTATTATCTGTTATTTAAAGCCACAATATATAAGATTTCTTATGAGGTGAAAAAAATTTTTTCTTATTAGCAATTTATTATCAACAGATAACAAAATTAAAATTCTATTGGGCAGTCCACAAAAAAAATTACTCTACTTAGTTTCCTAATTTTATTAAGTCAATAAACTTAATAATTCGGACCTTATCCATATATCAATTCTATTTTCTGTAGTATCCCTTTATTTTTCATGATCTAAAACGATAAGAAGAAGCCTGAAGGACGGGCCTTAGCAACCACATCTTGCAGTAATTCTATCCTATAAATTGCTCCAATTAGTTATTGCTCTTCTACCACAATTCTAATGGGCCAGGTGTTTCATGCAGTATGTTACCAGCCCGCTTGGCGTGCGTTATAGCAAACATAGCTATGCATATAAAGTACCTACATATCAGTTCCAGATAAACTTTTAAAATATAATAATTAGTGTTAAATCATATGCAATCGTAAATAACGATTAACACGATAAATTAAACTTATTTAATAACACAGGTTAGAAGTATGTCCACACCATCGTGTCCGCCGTAACAGGCTTAGCTGACGTGGGGGGGGTTTTGAAGTTCAAGATGTTACTTTTTGTAATTTAATATCAATCTTGTCGGTCAGAAAGTTTTTCCGTGGTGGTTCAGATAAGACCATACTGGAGAAAACCATGCCTACTGAATGATAAAACCATGGAACGCTCATGCCCTTATCTAATTATGAGGGACGTAGGGCTATCATGAATGATAATCATTCGTGTCTATTACAATATACATATGAACAGCAAGAATTTACAAAGTTTTTTAGATGAAAACATTACTAAATATTTCTTGCCTCATGATTTGACCAATTTAAAAAAATTTAGGTTTCCATAAAGTTTTTGAATAATAAAAAGTGCATCAGTTGTGCTAAGCAGACTAAGTGGATTTAATAGTTTGATGTTTTCCCCTCAAATTAAAATTTTAAGTGAGCTCAAAATAGATTTTTATTACATAAACTAATAGCGTCAAAAGTTTGGCCTTAAAAATCCATGATTCCAACATGAAGTCAAATTTCGTATTTGAGAGGGATTTATTATTATAAATTACAATCTGTTACCCATGATTTACTTAAAATCATTTCGATTAAAAATTTACAAATATACGTTATTGTGAGAAGTTTGTCCTAATATCAATTAAATTAACAGTCTTAATAATATGCATTTACTCTTTTTTTTTTATTTGATTTACATCAAATAATTACTCTTCTCGCATGCAAGAAGGAAGTAGTTACATTAAAATTGGAGAATTTCTACCAGGGTGTGCATTGGGTTACTGTATAAACTTCACCGATTGATTTCTTAGGGTGAGAAATAAAATATATGTAATAAAATTTCATAGAAATACAGTTTACTTTTTTACTAAATATTTAATTCTCCGTATCTTTATTAAATATAAGTTTAGTTTAATTTACTTGCAAAACCTGAAACATATATAAATTCCGTAAATAAAACATTGTCATGACTATTAATTTACAGAGAAATTTTTACTTAATTTTGACTTAATAAATCAAAAAGTTTGACGTTTAATAGAGGTTATTTTATAGATTACATAATGAATAAATTATAATACTAAACATTTATTGCTGTTTTTCAGTAGGAGTTATTAATTCACAATTCAGACAAGAAATGTGTAATTGCAGTAAGCGTGACCAATCCGAAGGCGTGGATTTTAATCATAATCTAAATATACATTCCAGCTATTTTGAAGGCGTGTCATGATGCCAATGTAATGGGTTACATTACGTTGCCAATAATTATGTGACCAATTCACGGCATCCAATGATATAAAGTTATCTCAAATGCGTATATACCAGTTTTTTCTATCTTACAGATTATAAAGTTACCATATTAATTTATAAAATATATATCATATTGTTGTATTGGAAGTTTTACAAACTTTATTACACAGGTAAAGATAAATTTAGTTTATTTCTAGAAAATAAAATATCCCAACATAGTTATACAATACAAACACTAATATTGCAAAAATGAAGCTGTTTGGGATAGGGTTACGATTTTAATAGCAACATCATTGACATTATATTCCAAGGTTAAATTGGTGGCGTTAATTGTCCGTAAACTACATCACGCTTGTGTGTAAGTCTTAAACTATCTAATCCTCTCCTTGTTTCATTGTATTTTTTTTGACCTTATACGAATTCAAAAACTAAAAATGTATTATTGTTAACCTTGTGGTGTTGTTGCTAACCTGTTTCCATAGTAAATAAACAATTAATTCTAAATTTTACTATCGGTTACATCTAATTAAAAAATAGTAATCAGGCTACATTTAGAACAGTTATATAAAACAGAACTATGAAAAATTCTTTTTTAAATTCAACAGGGAAACTATATCTTTCCACTTACACAAAATTGCGTTACAAAGTGAGGAATTAATCTTGAATCGATCGATTAACTTACTTGGTTTAAATATACATAATTTAGTTAATTTTAGAGAGAAAATGTGAATTACTTAGGAATGACTAATGTCACGTTTAAAGGACGACCGTTTGTGGGAGTATGTATACAAAGGTCAAAGTAAAAAATTCTTCATTCCAATTAATAATAAAAAATAATTGTAAATAGAAATCGTTAATTTAAAATATTATTTAATTTAACATTATGATAGGTTTCCAGTAATAAAGAATAATAACAGTTGTAAATAATTTTTTAAAATTACATGTAAAATATATTTATTTTATAAAAGAGATTTAGATAAAAGTCTTTAAATAGGAATAAATTATTTCTTCAATATGAATTATTTGAAAGCTAATCCTTCACCAGAGTTGAGCTACAGTTACTACTATTATAAAAACTAAACATAACTAAATCATTTTAATGGTGCCAGGAGGCAAAAAAACAAACTAATATTCTTTTACACTGATATATGTTTGGGGCCCACACGCTCTAGTGCAAGCGCGTATCTAGCAAATGGTTGGAGTCAATCTTATGCGTTTGACGGATTTCGATGGAAAAGTAAAGTATAACTGATTTAACTCATTTTTCAAATATTTGCTATCCTTTTAAGCAAAGCTGACTGCCTGCTGAAAATAAAAAGGCAAAGTGATTTGCTGATTCTAACTTATTAGTCGTGCTCGATTATAAATTGGCGGACCTTTGTTTGAATAACTACTGTTTAAACTGTAATTAATTTTCTTATTTGGATATTTTCCCCTGTTTTTTAACATGCGGTGGTAGGCTTCAAAATGTTTAAATAAGAAAGTATTGTTACTATGAAGGTTTAACCAGCATGCTCACTCACTACAAACGTAAACGAATTTAAATTGTGGGTTGGGGGAATATATACATACATAATAAAATAAAATTAAAGTACTTCTATACAAAGCTTTATTATTTTCGACAAATGTCGTTCTGAAAAAAGTAAATAAAATATTATGTCCAACAAACTCATTCGTTTGAAACATTGAAGGGGTTGCATGAAAATCTCTTTCTTTTGATTGTTGTAAGAAGCCTCTGCCCACTTTTTCTGCATACAAGTAGACAACACATACAACCCCACACACAGCACACACACCTTATATATTATATATATATTTATTTATTTAAGAGGATCTTTCAATTAATTATTCTACAAACTTTAGAGACCAGGATAGGGATTGTTCGGTACTTAGATCAATGGCTCGTAGCCAAAGGTTTTTTTGGAAATAAGATCAAAATTCATTAAGTTAAACCAAAGATGCTAAGAAATCGTAATGTTAAATGTTACTGAAATTGGTAGAATTATTTACATTGGTGTTGAGAGCGTAGAAAGAACGTACAATACTCACGTTCGGATGTATATTTTGGGTCAAGCATTAGTTAGGCTAAGGATTTGTAGCTTCTCCATCTTTATCCCCTGTATTTAGATGAAATGTCGAACTATATCCGAAGGCCCCTTGATAAATTTCTCGTCTGTCTTTGTTACATGTTCCGTTATGAATCACTGGAGTAAATTTACAAAATTATAAACACCATTTATTTTCTCTACGAACACAGGACGTTATATGCATTCGGATTTGGGTAAAACATATTTTTACTTTCCTATTAAATAAAACGTATACAGGGATATATTATGTGTCAAATAAATGTTAATAAAGGTAATCTATTCTATACAAAAAATATGTATTAATATAAATACAATAAACAGATTGTAAATAAAACAAATTTTTGTTAAATTAAAAATGAAAATAAAAAAATTAAATGTTGCACAATTTTGATTTTCTAAAAATAATTTTTTATTTATATATTCCTTTCAGCTTTTATATTATATGAGATTTTACCAAAGTGTTTGAAAGACTTGTATTTTAGGTTTCACAAAACAGTGCGAAGATGTAAAACTAGAAGCCCTGCTTGCATTGTGAAATTAATTACTAAATATTTAGAACGTACCTTTTTCTTGGAAGCGTTGTCATGAACGTCAAGCCATTTAGTGGATGATTTATTATAGTCGTCTTTAGGTTGTTAGAGTATGCCATTGCAGTGTATTTACTCTTCGAAGCCCTGCATTTGTGAAATAACTACTAAAATTTTAGGATATGAACTCTCTTTTCTTGGAAGCGTTTATGACTCAACTCAAAGGCAATTAGTGATGATATATTGTCGGTTGTTAGTATTTGCCATGCAATGCAGTTACTCTTCCAGTAATTAAATCTAGACAGCAACGTCATATACATATTAACCAACCTCAGTTATGGAGAAAAAATGGTTGCGGGTCTACAGAAGGGACTTAATCTAGGTCATATTCCACTTTTGCTCAATCCATCATGAGTTCCACTAATAGCGGGTTTTATTTAAATATTCGAACTATTTACAGTAAGATAAATTCCTAAGAATATAGTTAGGTAACATAACATTATGGGAGAAATTAAAGGTGCGAAAGTAGTTAGTAAATACTCTATGGAAATATGTATTTA
>NW_025779933.1:0-15000 GCF_021130785.1 Homalodisca vitripennis
TCTGACTAAAAAAACGACTTCTACAAAAATTTTCGGTTTAAAATTTTTGCATGAATTATAAAAAAATATTTTTGCTCCTGAAAAACCAAAGAGTGTAATGGATTTTTGGCTTTACGATAATGGGGAGTGCCAATTTTTGAGGGGGTTGCCCCCATTTGACCGATAAACGGGGGTTTTTCCCGGTGGGGGGGACCTGTAGTGTATGTAAACAAGCAAACCGACTGCCGTTGCCGCCAAAGTACACGGGGAGGAGAGTTTATTGGATTGGGGCTTGCTTTTAAAATTATCACACGAAAAAAATAGGTTTTAGGACATTTATTTTTTAGGAGATCTAAAGGCATTTTGATACAAATTTAGACATTTTTAAATATACATACAATAGTTGTAATTTTGGGAAGGGCCCCCATAATCTTTTTTTTTCGCTGACGGGAAGTTACTTAAACTATTTAAAATTTGTGCCCATAAAAACCGGGTGAACTGTGTTGAAAAAAATTGATCAGCGTAACTGGATTGAGTTTTGTCCCCAAAAGTTATAGATTTTAAAATGGAACGGGAAATTTTAAAAACACACTTGGGTGTTTAAGGCATTTAAAAAACTCCTTTTGTAGAGAAAAAAACATAAAATATAGATGAAACAAAAAAAAACAACTAAAAAAGGCTAAAATTTCTTTTAAATACCCTAAGTTTTAAAAATTTTACGCTTACCAAAACCTAAAAAAAATTTTTGGGGAATATATTTTTCTTTTTCATTGACCACCCTAAACGTAAACTAATAAGGAAAGATAGTAAATCCTTTTTTTAGTAGAACATTTTTTTTGGCATAAGAGTCTGATTGAGTTTTGTAAGATTCCAACAAAATAAAATCGTTTTTAAACGGAAATTTTGGAAAAATTGTTTTGAAAAAAAAAAAAGAACAAAGCACGGTACAGATTATTGCAAGCATGCGTTGTGGCAAATAAAACTGTTGCTTAATGCACTTAGAACCCTGACTTATATTTTTTAAAAAATTTGCGGGTTATAAACGATTGTTTCTTAAAAACAACACTATATTAAAAACTAATTATTCATTGAGATCTTTTTTCCATTTTTAAATAGATAATAAAGCCAGATTTGAAATGATTTTTTCCAGTACCGTTTATTTTTCGTAAAATTTCTAGAATATTGTTCCCTATAACTCCCCTAGAATGGGAAGGCAGGACGAATTGCCTGACTCAGTAAACCTTCCGTGATTATCGTGATAATTTTTTTTTAACCGATAAAATTTTTTTGTATTTTGCCATGGATGACCTATTTTGTGATCCAACCAGAGACGTAACACTCTGTTATTACGATCTCGACATAGCAAGAAAATAAAATTCATGGGCTTTTTTAATTGAAAGAATTCTAAATAATTTGTGAATAGATCCGTAAAAACCTCATTCAATTGTTAGGGCCTACCCCAAAGGGTTTTTTTTGGGGTTTTCGGGTATTACTAAACGTTTGCGCACCCCACACTTATGGCGTGGGGGCTTTAGGTTAGCTTATGCCCCGGGGATGTATAAAAATTTTATTCTTTACCTTCGTCTTTTTTTTTGGGGGGTTTTCGGGTTTACACAAGGGGGATAAAAAAGTGACCACATAGTTTTCTTGGGGCCTTTACATCCCAACAAACCCCGGGGCATGAAAACTATAAGAGGCTCTTTCAATAGAAAAAACATTAGTTTTACTTAAAAATTTTAAAGGGAAACGGTTTATAATTGAAAGCATTCCCCTAGAATTTGTGAATATTTCTAAGGATGATTTTTTGGGTTTGTTGCTATGACTAAAAGGGGTTTTTGCCATAGCCCATACTCATAACCGGAGGTTTAGTGCCAGGCAAAATTTTTAAAATTAAAAAATACTTTCTTACTTTTTCAAAAAAATCTTAAACTAAACTTTTTTTTGGTTAATTCAGTAAAATACATAAGAAAAACTAAAAAGTTAATATGGTAATGAAATGTGGGCCCCAATAAGGTAGGTTTCCCGATTACAAGATTTTTTCCAAGAAACCCAAAAACGTTTTTTTCCCGCAAACATACATTTTTAAAAAGGGACGCCTGATAGAATCGCTAAAAATTTTATCACAGGGTGATACAAAAGGTGAAAGAATATTGACAGTTTGATTTTAAAATATTAAAAAGTCTACAGCTGAAACCTTTTCCTTGGGTTTTTACTTTACCCTTTTAAATTTTAAACTTATCATTTTGCAGGGTTTCAAACGCTTTTTTTAATGCCTTAATATTACAAAATTTTGTTTGCTTTGGTTGTTTTTTGCTCTGAAATTCACTAAAAATGATACGAAATCCCCCAAAAAAAAAATTTTCCTTGAAATAAAAATCAATCGAACTTTAATTTTCCCCCATTAAAGGGCAAATTTAAAATTAATGTAAACATTTGCTTGAATAATTTTAAAAAAAAAAAACAAAAAAGAAACGTTCGGATTTAAAAAATTTGGGGTTTAAAAGGAAAAATTTGGGTAAAAAAAAACTTTAAAAAACTTTTTACCCAAAAAAAAAAAAATTTTGAATATGGGAAAAAAATAGGCGGAATAAAAATAATTCAAGAAAATAAACGTTATCTTTGAAATAAATTTTTAAAAACATAAAAAATTTAAAATTTAAAGCAAAAAAAAAATTTAATTTTAAAAATTTCAATCAAAAAAAACTTTTTTAACAAAATTTTTCCGAATGGGGCCCCTACACCCCAAAATTTGTTTTTTGGGGAAATTTCCTATGTAAATTTAACTATGAATATTTTTCAAAAGATAGAAATTTTTAAAAAATTTTTAAAAGAGATTCTTCAAATTTTTTTGTTTTTTCCCGGATAAATGGGGTAGTATTTTTTTTTATGAAATTTTTAAATTTTGTTCTTAGAGAAACAAATACAACCCGCAGTAAAAATTTTAGTTTCTACTTCCCCAATTTATTTGATTATCGTTATACTTACTTTTACATTTGGAGCTATTTAAAAAAAAAAAGGAAAACCATTTTTAAGAAAAAAATGACTTTAAAAAAATAAAAAATAAATAAGCAGTACAGTTATCTACACCCATTTCAAAAACACCTATTGGAGTTTTTTACTAAGCAAAAAGTGAGATTGAGAAAGTAAAGTGTCTCAGAGACAGAATCCCTGTATTTTCCGCCAATTTTTTTGAATTAATGTCTTCCTTTGAGATTTTTTATTCCCCGCACCTTTTAATTATAATTGTGTAACTTTCTACTCCTCCCACACTCGCTTATGAAAAATGCCAACCGTAATATTTTTAGTTTTTTTTTTTATTAGTATTCTAAATTATTGTTTTGGGTATTTTTGGGTTTTAACATCTGTGTTCAAGCTGGAAATTTTGTGGGGCTTTACTCTAGATTAGAATACAAGAGAGATTAGGCAGTTGGGAAAAAGGGATATTATTTCATATCTAATTTTTTTACTTAAAAAAAAAAAAAAAAACTAGATAAAATAGTTGGATAAAAAAATTTATTTTCAAATTGAGTTTATTATAAACTAAATTTTTAAAAAAAAGAAACTTTTTAGTGGGAAAAAGGGGTTTTAGTTTTTTTAAAAAGGGAATTTTTTGAATTAAAAAAATGTTCTAAACGGAATTTTTATTTTTGTTGCCAGCTATAATAGATGTGAACAAATTTAAAAGTTATAAAAAAATTGCACATTTTCCTGTCCGCTTTGACCGGAAAATTTTTTGAATATTGGGAACGTTCCTCCCAAAGGTCCCCAATGACTGAGATAGTGACTCTTAACTTTCCTTTTGGTATTTTCCCAACAAGGGGTTGGGCCCCTACTCCAACTTTACTCATGATGATTATCCTATACTCCGGAAGCACTTCAAATATTTTTTTTTGGGTCAAGTGGGAATGAGGGATTTTCCAAAACAAAATTTTTGTCCAAACAACAAAACTGTTACCCTGCCCCCTGATAGGGTATCCCATCTAGTTTTTAGAAATTTAGTATTGCATGGGAAAAACTAATTTAAATTACCCTATTTTAGGGATGTAACCAATACTGTAACAACCTAAATCTTGAAAAAAGGGAAAATTTTATTTATACTTCAATGTAATGTGAAACATTTTTTTTAAGCAAATCCTTTAGAAAAGTGGTATTTTTTAATCAAACGAGATCCAAGATAAGTTATTTACACGTCGTTGTAATTAAATTGCATGGGTGTAATTATATTGAATTACGGTGATTTGACTGCAATGCAAATATATATGCAGAGCTCCTCTTCAGGTTCTCACCTCATCAACCCCCAACGAGACCAATAAAACATTCAAAGTATCGACCGAGCCCTGAGATCTGTGTATACACTTTTGAAAATGAGGTTGGAAAGTTTATGGGTTTTATAAATTTTAATTTTTAAAATTTTGATTGGGTTTGTGGTTTTAAGTTTTACACCAAAAAATTTGGAAGTATAAAGCCCTTTGGGGGTTTAAACGAAAAAATTAAAAAAGGTTAACACTTTTTTTCCATAAAAACCAAAAATTCCCTTTTGGTTTTGGGACAACCAAAAATATTATTTTTTATTTTTCCGCACCCTTTTTTTTAAATTGGGTTTTCTTCGTGTTTTGGTTTTGTTTAGTTAAAAATTTTTTTTTTCCATTTTGCCTCCGAAATTATAAATTCCCTTTTGTAACTACATTTTTAAAAATTTTTTTAAATTTACCCCCAATTTAATTTTTTAGGTTTTAAAAAAAGTTTAAAATTTTTTCTGTTTAAAATATTTTTTAAGGTTTTTTTTTAATTTTTTCCCTTTTATTTTAAAAAAAACTTTTGATTTTTTAAAATTGTTTAAATAACTTTTTAAATTTCCCCTTTTGGGAGAAAATTAAAACCCAAAATTTTTAAAAAGTTTTGTTACTTAATGAAAAGGGAAAACATTTTTTGGGCCAAACCTTTAAAAAGGGGGGATTTTTAATAAACAAAAGATTTTAAGTAACAAAAATTTTTAAAAATTCCAATTTGGGGGGAATTTTACGGAGTGGGAAGCTTTTAAGAACTTTTACTTTTTTCTTACCCCCAAAGAAAAAAAATTAAAATAGGGCCCCATTTTTAATAGAAAATTTTTTAAAAATTTTAACCAATTACTTTCTATTTAGGTTAAACTTAAAAAAACCTTTTAAAAATTTGTGTAAAAAGAGGAAAGGGGTTTTTCCGGGGGGCCGTTTTAAAGTTGGGATATAAAAAATTTATAGTTTGGGGTGGGAAAAATTTCAGAATTTTTGGGGACAAAAATCATTTTATCAAAAATGTTTAAAAAAATTTAGAATTCCTATCCCCGAGCCAAAATTTTGGGGAAATTGTTTTTGTAATTTTTTTTAAATTTTGTTTTTTTTTGTTACCTTCATTTTGATTATTTCCACCCAAAAAAGTTTGTTTTTTAAATAAAAATTTTTAAAAAGGGGGCTTATTTTCTTTTTTTTTTTTTCCCAAACTTTAAATTTTTGTTTGAAACCCTAATTTTTTTTTTTTTCCCCCAAAAAATTTTCTTTTTCGTTTTTCCCAATCTTATGTTGGGGGGGGTTTTTTTTAAACCCCATAAAAATTTTCAATTTTTAAAAATTTTTTTTAACATTTTTAAAAAGGTTTTAAAACCCCAACAAAAAAAAACTTAACCTTAAAACCGGGTTTCCCCGTAAAAACTTTAGGACCAATTTGCTTTATAAAAAACCCCAAATTCCTTAATTTTCTTTTTAATAAATAAAAAGAAAGGGGTTTTAAAATCCCTAGGGGGGGTGGGGGTTTTTGCTTTTTATAGGCCCCCCTTTAAAAAATTTGAAAATTCGGTTTAAGATCCCATAAAAAGGCCCCAAAAAAAAAGAAAAAATTTTTTCCAAAAAATATATTTTTTTTGACACACTTAAAAATCTTTTACGTATAGCACATTAAATTTTTAAAAATCACCAAGGGGTTAACAAGGGAAAAGAATTTTAACTTTCCCCATTGACACTATATGTTTTTTTCTTTTTTAAATTGCGACCGAACCCTTGATAAAAACTTAAATTTTAAAAATTTGGGTTAAAGGTTCTTTGGGGAAAGGTAATTTAAGGGAATTAAAACCGATTTTAAAACCAATATTTTATTTTTGGGGAAAGGGGTTAAAAATTTGCGAAATTTTTAAAACCTTCCCAAAAAGGGTTTTTTTAAATTTTTAAGAAAACTTTGGGGGTTGCAAAAAAAAGGGGCCCTTGGTAAACCTTTAAAAAAAATTTAAAAGGGTTTATTTAAAAATATTCCCCCATAAAAAATTTTTTTTAATACTTTTTAAAACCCAATTTTGTTTTTTGAATTTCCATAAAAAAATTTTAAATTTTTAAAATTCAAAAAACTTTTAAATCTAAAGGAAATTAAAAAATTTTTTTTAATTTTGTTTAAAATTAAAATTTTAAATTAAAAAAAAATTTTCCCCCCTTATAAGTTTTTGTATTGGCTCTTAAAAAATTTTGTTTTTAAAAAATTTTTTAAAATTTGGTTTGGAATTAAATTTTAAAAAAGTAAAATTTTTCAAAAAAAAACCCAAGTAATTACCAAAAAAAATTTTTAATTAAGGGCAATATAGGGGGGTTAAATTGAAATTTTTTCTGGAATTAAAAAATTAAAAAAATTTGGCAGGCAAATTTCAAAAGAAATTTTACAAAAAAAAATTTTTCTCAAAATTTTTTGGTTGTATATTTTTTAAAAAAAAAAAATTAATTTTTTTGTTTAGGGTTCCAAACCCCCAAAAAAGTTATTTAAACTTTGTAACAAGAATGGTTAGAAAGTTTTAAAATTTTATTTTAAACTTTTAAAAATATAAAACTTAAAATTTTTTTGGATTTTTTAAAATAATTTTTCATCCATAAAAAAACCAAATTTTTGGGGGAAAAAATTAACCATTTTGCCCCAATTGTACCAAAAGCTTTTTTCTTAAATTTTTCCGCCCTTTTGGGTTTCCCCTTTCTTGGAAAAAACCTAATTTCCCTTGGTTAATTTTTTTTCCCCAAAAAATTTCCGAAAAGTTTTTTGGGTTCAATTAGGGTTTTAAATTTGTAAAATTTTTAAAAAATGATTGTTCAAAATTTTTCTTTTTGGGAACTTAAAATTTTTTAGTTCCCCCTTGTTTATTTTTCTATTAATCCAAAGTAAAAGGTTTTTTAAAATGTGATTAAAAAGGGAAAAATTAAATTAAAAAAACTTTTTTATATTTTTAAATTTTAGGTTTTTTTTTGGTTAATTTAAAATTAACACATGGTTTAAGGGGGAAAGGAAAATTCCATTTTTGTTTTTCCATTTGGGGTTATTTTTAAATTTTTAAAATTTTAATATTTGGGGTTTTTTGAAAAATCCCTTTGGGGGCAAGAAAACAAAAGGGTTTTTTTCCGATAATTAATTTATTGAACGGTGAAAAATTTGGGAGGCAGTCTTTTTTTTTTCCCTTTTCGTTTGCCTTAGAATTTCTTTTGCCGTTATTTTTCCCCTTTTTGTCTCATTTTTTTGGTTTAAAATTTTCCCCCCGTTTCCCTCCAAAAAAAAAGATTGAAAAAATGGTTTTTAATTTTTTATTCCCAAAAAAATTGGTTTCCCCAAAACCTTTTACAAAGGGAAAAAAAAAAATCAAATTTTGTTTGCTGATTGTAAGAGGGGGGATCAAGGCCAAAAAAAGAACCTTCCCCAAAAAATTTTCTGCGGGGGCCTTTGACTCTACTTTTTTTAACAATTTAAAGGCGGAAATTTTAAAAAAAAAAAAAAAAAAAAAAAGGGTTTATTTGTCAAAAAAAAATTTTTCTGGACCTTTAAAGGGTGGTTTTTAAGTTAAAAAAACTTTCTTTTTCTTTTTGTTTTTTAGGTAAAAAAGTTTTTTAATTTGAATTTTATTTTTTTTTTCATAAATTTGTGATGAAATAAAAAATTTTGAATTTATGTTTTCATAATATTTTTTTTAAAATTTTTTACCCCCGAAATTTCTTTCCCCAAAATTTTGGGGAAATTTCCCACAAAAAAGTTCCCTCTTGCCCTTCACCAGGTGGAATTGAAAAGTTTAACTCTTTTTTTTAAAATTTTTGAAAAATTGGCCTTTTTGAAAAACCATAGGTTTGGTTTTTTAGAAGTTTTAATTGGCCGGTTGAATATTGTGGTTAAAATGAAAAAAATATTTTTTAAAATTTATTTTTTTATCGGGAACATTAAAAACCCCTTCGGGTTAGTTTTTAAAAAAAGTTAAAACGCAGGGGTAAAAAAAATGTTTTTTAACGGAAATTAATTAACTTTGTTTTTTTGTTTTTTGCCCGGGGCATTTCCCCCAAAATTTTTAATTAAAATTAAAAAAAACCGAGTTTAAAAGAATGTTTTTTTCGGGGGGAAACCCTTCCACCCCCTTTCCCCAAGGAATTTTTATTTTTTAAAATTTTTTTACGGGCTTCCTTTTTTTTTAAAATTTTTTTTTAATAATCCCCTATGATTTAAACCCGGAAATTTTAAAATAATTTTTTTTAAAAATTGAATTTCATTTTTTAAATAAACCTTGTTTAATTTAAATAAAATTATTTTTTTTTTTTTAAATTTTTGAAAAAAAATTCCCAAATATTTTTGGGGGGTTTTTGGTGTCCAAAAAATTAAATTATGAAATTTTTTTTTTAATTCAAGGGGGGAAAAAAGCGGGGGAAAAAAACCCCTTTTTTAAAAAATCTTTAAGAGTGGGGGTGGTTTTAATCAATTTAATTTAAGTTTGAAAAAAGGTTTAAAAGAAAAACCCGGGGGTTTCTTATTAGTTGGATACAAAAAATTTAATTTGCTTTTAACCGCCGAACCCATTAATTTCTTGAAATTTTATTAGAGTTTTTTTTTAAAAATTTTAAATTAAAAAAGTATTTTAATTTTTTAATTTTTTTTTTCCCCCCGGAAAAAGGGAAATTTTAAATTTGATTTTAAAAGTTTTCCAAGGTTTGCCCTTAAAAAACCAAAACCCCTCTTTTCTTATTTAGGCGAGTTCTTTTCCCCATTTTTGTTTAATTAAAAATTTGTAGTGCCACTTTTCATTTATTAAAAATTACCTTTTTTTTTTAAGGCCCCAAGGGGCCCTTTTTATTTTAAATACAAAAATTCAATTTAAATATTTTGTTGTTTTTTCAAAAATTGCAAAAAAGTTTTAATTAAAAAATTATGGGTTGTTCCAAAATTTTGGGGGAAGTTAAATTTCAAAAATTAGGAAAAATTTTAAAAAACCAAAAAAAAAAAGGTTTTATTTAAGCCGGAAAAGGAAGGGGAATTTTATTGGATTTGTTTTTCCCATACATGGTTTCCTTCCCCTTTTTTAAATTTAACGGTTTGGGGGGGAAACCCAGTCAAAAAAATGGGAAAATTTTTAAAAAAAAGGCCCATTACCTTTTAAATTTTGGAAAAGGGGTTATTGGGGGGGGAAAAGGGTAAAAGGGGTTTTGGGCCCTTTGTATGAAAACCTTATTAAAATTAAATTTTTACCGAATTTCCATTTCACCCTTTAAATTAAGGGGGGTTAAAAATTAAACTTTCGTTTTTTTGAATTTTGTTTTGTTTTTTCCCAAAAATTTGTGATGTTTATTAAAGATTTTCATTTTTTAAAAGTTGTAGGTGTTTATTTGGGGGGGGGGTTGGGGGGGGGGGTTGGGGGGGGGTCCGGGGGGGGAAAAGTAAAAAGGGGGGGGGGGGGGGGGGGCCCCGGGGGGGGGGGGGGGGGGGGAAAGGGGGGGGGTTTGGGGGGGGAAATTTTGGGGGGGGGGGGGGTTTTGGGTTTTGGGGGGGGGGGGTTTTGGGGCCCTTTTTTTTCCTTAAGGAAATTGGGGCGAATCGGTTTAGTTTTGAAAAGGGGTTTTTTTTGGGGTTTTAAAACGTTGTTTTTGGGTGGGGGGGGTTTTATGGGGGGGTGTTGGGGTTGGGGGTTGGGGGGGGGCCCTTAACCCGGGGAAAGGGGGGTTTTTAAAAAATTTTTTTTTTTTAAAAACCTTTGGTTTTGTTTTTTTTTTTGTTTTTTTTTTTTTTAAATTTTTTGTTTTTGGGTTTTACTTTTAAAAAAAAAAAAAAAATTTAAGAAAAAAAAAAAAAAAAATAATTAAAAACCCAAAAAGAAAAAGATAAAGGCCTTACAAAAAAAAGTTTTTACTTTTTAGTGGTTTTTTTCCCTTTTATTTTCCTAAAATATTCCAGCGTTTTTTTTTTTGGAGGGGGAAAATTTAAATTAATTTATTTTGGAAAACAATAAATTTAAATTTTTTTTAAAAATTTCCCTTTTAACCCAAAAAAGGTTTTTTTTCCTTTTCAAACCCATCCCTTTTTATTTTTTAATAAAAATAAAAAAAATTTTAAAAAAAAAAAAATTTTTGTTTTTTCCTTATTAATGGGGGGAATTAGGGGGGGGGGGGGGTGGGAAAAATAAAAAATTTTAAAATTGTTAAAATTTTAAAATTTCCCTTTAAAGTTTTAGGTTAAAATTTTAAAATTAAAAAAATTTTTTTTCCTTAAAAAAAGGAAAAATTTTTTGGGTTTTGTTTTTAACATGGATGGGGCCGCATTTTTTTTCACCTTTTTTTTCAAAAACCCATAAAAAAACAGACAAGAGAACCCAGGGAAAAAAAGAAAAAGAAAAAGAAAAAAGCCGGAAACTAGGGGGGAAAGACCGAAAAAATTGAACCGAAAAAAAAAAGAAAAATAAAGGGGGACCCAAAAGGACCCAGAGGAAAAAATAAATTTTTTGAAAAGCCTTTTTTTAAAGGGAAGGAAAAAGCAGAAAAAAAAACCTGAAAGGCTTTTTAAGGGTTTTTTCAAGCTTCAAAGCCATTTTTAAACCATTTCAAAAAAAACCCCAAATTTTCCCTTTTTTTTAAAAAATTAGGTTTTTAAAAAATAAAAAAAACTTTTAAATTTTTCCAATTTTTTTGAAAAAAATTTTTTTTAAAGGGGAAAAATTAAAATTTTTAATTTTAAACAAAAAAACCCCAATTAATAAAACTAATTTCCCTTTAATAAATCCAAAATTTTTTTTTCCCTTTTATTTTTTCCATTTTTTTGGGCCAGAAAAAAGGAAATACTTTGGCCACCCCCCCGGAGGAAAGGAAAGAAAATAAAAAAAAAAATTTTATTTAAAAGGTGTTTTTTTTAAAAAGGAAAATTTTATTTCAACCTTAAAGGGAGGTTTTAAAATTTTCCTTTGTTTTTTTTTAAAAAGGGTTTTATTAGTAAAAAGTTTTTTTCTGGGGTCCCGGGAAATTTTTTTTAGGGGTAAAGAAAAATTTTTTCCCTCTCCTGAACAGGGCCTCAACATGGGGGGGTTTTATTTTCCCTCTTGGGGCCGTGGGGGGGGGGTTCTTTTGCTAAAAAAAAAAAATGCAATATACGGATAAAGGATCAAATTCCCTTTTTTTTTTTTTTTACAAAATTTGTGCGAAAACTTTTCCTTATTAGATTTTTTCATTCTGCAATGGGAAATAAGGGAAAAAAAAAAACCCGTTTAGTTTTCTTAAAAAAGGATTTAAAAAAAGAATTGGTGTAATTTACCAAAATTTTTTCCCCCCGAGAACAAATATTAATCAAATTTTTTATTAAAGTGCTGAGTTTTTTTCTACTGTAACGGGTTGAAACATCGATGTCAATAAAGAGGGAAATTATGGATAGATTTTTCTAGGGGCTCTTACAAAGGATGAAATTTGAGCCGAAGGTCGTTTTCCCCTTTAGGGCGGAGTAGTGGGGGTCTTGTTTGCTGGGATTGTCTATTTTACAAAATAAAAGTTATTGAGGGAAATCTTTAAAAACCAAAACAGTAATAAAAATAAATAAACCAAATCTAAAAATTTTGAAATTTTTTTTAAACAAAAACAAAATGAAAGTAAGCCCTGAAAGTAAACTCTTGTTTCTATAGGGGAAATTTGTCATTTATGTCCCGGGGTTTTTCATTAAATTTTAGACTGGAATATTTAGATCTTATGGGTTTTTCACCAAAAGAAAAAATAAGCTTTCATGTATTTCCAGTGAAAAGTTACTCAAATTCTAAAATATGAACATTTTTTGTGATTTTTATCCAGAAATCAAAAGAAACATTTATTTTGTGGTGATTTACGGGTTTTAAAATTACTCTAAAATAGCAAAGGTTTATAAAGTTTTAAAACGGTTTTAGACATGTTAAAAATTAGATCAAATTTTTTATGTGGGGACGTATTTTTGGGACTTATGTTTAATTTACCAAAAAAACCAAAATTTTTCCACAACCCCAAACCCTTACAAAATGCAGGCAGGGGGAAAATCCTTTTCTCAAACACTCCCCTTACACGGGGTTTTCCCGGGTAAAGCGAAAATTTGGGAGAATACGGGGTTTCTGTTTTAAATATTTATAACAAGATTTCTTTTACAAATACTTCAAATTTTTTTAAAAACCCCTGTTTTTATATTAAAAATGAAAACATTTTATGCAAATTTTTGGGGTTTTCCCAAGACTCAATAGTTCCTTTCCGGATCAAAACTTCACTGATATCTATTTGAAATAACATTTTTATACTTTTTACAAAAGGCTTGTTTGAATACTTTCATTTAATTTTCAAAACTATATTTACTTAAACTCATTTTAAATTACCCATATTAAAACTTTTTTTTAAAAAAATTCCACAAAAAACCTTTTCTTCTTTCCTTTTTAAAAGGATGGTTTCTTCGTTTTTTTTCCCCGCAAGGAACCTTTATTTCTAAGCCTTTTGGTTCTCATTGTTTTTAAGTACATATTTATACAAAAAACATGTAGGTTTTTTTAAAAAATTAAACCCCAAAACTTTAAATGTAACGGTTCGGTTTATTATTGACGTTTTTGTTTTGGGGCCGTAGAGAAATTTTACTAAATATCCTTAAACCCCCAATAATAAAAATATATTCAACAAAAAACACAAATTTTTTTTAATAAAACTAATGCTTTCATTAATTTTTTAAAATTACAAATTATTTTTAAGATTTTCACGACAAATTTAAATTTTAATTAAACTACGGGGGCGTCCCTTTTATTCTGTGAAAACGTTTTAAAATCCAGAAAAACCTTGAAAAGGAAAAAACATTACAAACTGAAATTTTGCGATTTTTTTAAGAAATTAGCTATAAATAACACTATTTTCATAAAAATTCAAAAAATAAAACATGTTAAATAACTTTTATATTTTCTAAACAAGTAAAGCTTTAACCAAACTCATTTCAAGTTTCCAGAAATTAACATTTAAATCCTGTAAAGTGGGAAATTTTGAACGAGTGTTCCCAAACCCAAATATTACAAAGGGAAAGTGATAATTCGGTTTTAAAATTTACTATTGGATCTGAACCTAAAAAACTTTTTTTAAAATTTTCTTATATCAATTAAAATCTTTATTTTAAATGTAAAGGGTTTTTTTTTTACACGTTTTTAATATACAGGTTTCTGGCTTATTTTTGGGATTATCCTAGTGGCATGTGCGGGCTTAATTCGCTAATTCTTCAGGAGAAGACTTTAATCCCTTTAGTAATAAACTACAACATTTTGGGTTTGGGTTTTGTGGGGCCCCTTTTATTTTAATAGGGCCCTTTAAGGTGTTTGGTTTGGGTAACAAAATTTTTCTTTGGGGAATTTTTTTTTTTGGATAATCTAAAATTTTTTTTAAAAATCCCTCGAACAAATTTTTTTCAAAAAATTTTTTTCGTTATTTTTCCCCGCCCTGTTACCTTAGAAACGTAAAAAAATATTTTTGGGAGGGGAAAGTTTTGTGTAAATATTTTTCTCATCTAATATCCCTTTTAATAGGCTAAAAAAATCTTAATTTGAAAGAAAAATTTTTTGTTTTTGATTGATTTTTTACACTAAATTATAAAGAGGAAAACTTTTTATTTTGTTTGTTTGTTTTAATGAATAGGCTAAAAAAACTACTGGCCCCGACTTTTAAAATTTTTTCACCTTTTCGAAAGCTACATTATCAACGAGTAATTTGGGTTTATATTTTATTATGGAAAAACAGGGTTCCGAAAGTTTTTTAATTTTTTTCGGACAAAAGGGTTTTTAAAAAAACCCAACCAGAAAATTTTAACTTTTTTTTGCTTTGGGCTGCCAAAAACATAATAAAAGAACCATAAAAGGGTTCTAATTAATTGTAATTTTTTAAAAAAATCCCCAAAAAATTCCGTGATACACAATATCTTCTTTTTTCGAGAAAGGCACAAAAAACCCATTTTTTTATTAAAAAATTTTTTTTTGGACTACTTTTTTAAACGCTTTTTGTTTTACTTGTGCTATTAATCCTTACCCTTAAATTAAATTATTTCATCAATAATACTTTGTAAAAAAAATTTTGTTTTTGAATGATTAAAATGGACTTTTGGGGTTTTAAAAGTTAGGGCAAAAAAAAAAATTATTAAGATTTTTTCTGAGGCCCGCTGCGAAGTGGGCGTACCAAGGGGGGGGGTTCGCGGGGGGAAAGGGGATTTTTAGATCTTTAAAAAAAGGGTTCCCCCCCGGGGTTTTCAACGTGGGGTCGGCGCCATACGCAGCGGCCCGTGTGCGAAGTCTAATAATTTTCGTTTTGTTTTTTTTTTAGTTTTTCGTTTTTTTAAAAACTACACCAACACAAAATTTTTCCCTTCCAAGCTAAACAACGGGTTCTTCTCGACCCTAAACAATAGTTCTTTTCGGGGGGAAACCCAAACAGTTTTTTCGGGAAACAAACCCAAACATTTTGGTTTTACTGCTAAACAACAGTTTTTTTCAGAGAAAATATTACAGGGTTTTTAAAAACATTTTCTTAAGCATTTTGAAAAGCCTAAAGACCCGGGGTCTCAATTTTCTAAACTTTGGGTTTATCAAGCAACGGTCACCCAAAAATACATCGAAAGAAAAAATCTTCACCTGAACGTTAACAACCCCCTTGCGAAAAAAAATCAGAGACACTCCGGGTTTACGCGCCCAAGGTCGAGGGTCGAGCGTTGAAAACCCCTTGCCGAAAAAAAGCTTGTGAACCTCTGAGCAAGTTTTTA
>NW_025779933.1:20000-35729 GCF_021130785.1 Homalodisca vitripennis
AAAAAAAATTTTTTTAAAAAGGAAGGGGTTTTTTTTTTTTTTTTAAAAAAGGGGGGGTTTTTTTCCCCCCCCCCCCCCCAAAAAAAAAAAACCCCCTTTTTTTTTTTTTTTTCCCCAAGGGCCCCCCCGGGAAAATTTTTTTTTTTAAAAAACCAAATTTTTTTTTTTTTGGAAAAAATTTTTTAAAAAAAGGGTTTTAAAAAATTTTTTTTAAAAAAAAAAAAAAAATTTTTTTTTTAAATTTAAAAAAATTTTTTTTTTAAATTTAAAAAAAAAAATTTTTTTAAAAAAAAGGGGGTTTTTCCCCTTTTTTTTTTCCCCCCCCTTTTTTAAAAAAAAAAAATTTTTTTTTAATTTTTTGGGAAAATTTTTTTTGTTTAAAATTTTGGTTTAAAACCTTTTTTTTCCCAAAAATTTAAAATTTTGGGGAAAAAAAAAAGGAAAAAAAAGGAAAAGGAAAATTTTTTTTTAAAAAAAAATTTTAATTTTGAAAAAATTTAAAAATTTTTTTTTTGGGGTTTTTTTTTTGGTTAATTTTAAAAAATTTTTTTTAAAAAGGTAAAAAATTTTTTTTTTTTTTGGGGGGGGGTTTTAAAGGGGAAGGGAAAAAAAAACCCAAAAAAATTTTTCCTTTTTCAAAAAAAAATTTTTTTTCCCCCCCCTTCCCCTTTCCCAAAAGGGGGGGGGAAAAAAAATTTTTTAAAATTTTTTTAAAAACCCAAAATTTTTGGGAAAAAAGGAAAAAAGTTTTCCCCTTTCCCCTTCCCCAAAAAAAAAAAAAATTTTTTTTTTTAAAAATTTTTTTTTTTTTTTTCCCCCCCAAAAGGGTTTTTTTTAAAAATTTTTTAAAATTTTTAAAAAAAAAAGGGGAAAATTTTGGGGTTTTTTTTTTTTTTTTTTTTCCCAAAATTTTTAAAAAAATTTTTTTTTTCTTTAATTTAAAAAAATTTTTTTTTTTTAAAATTTTTTTTTTTTTTCCCAAAAAAAAAATTTTTTGGGGTAAATTTAAAAAAACTTAAAAAAAAATTTTTTTTTAAAAAACCCCCCCAAAAAAAAAAAAAATTTTTTTAAAAATTTTTTTTTTTTTGGGGGGTTTTTCCCATATTTTTAAAATTTATCCAAAAAAAAATTAAAAAAACTTTTTTTTTAAATTTTATCCCTTTTTTAAAAAAATTTTTTTTAAATTTTCCAAAAAACCCTTTTTTTTCCCCCTGTAAATAATTTTTTTTTAAAAAAAAAAAAAAAAAAAATTTTTTTTAAATTTTTAAAAAAAAAATTTTTTTTTTTCCCAAAAAATTTTCCCCCAAAAAAAAATTTTGGGGAAAAAAATTATGGGAAACCCCCAAAAATTTTTAAATTTTTAAAAAAAAAATTTTATTTTTTAAAAAAAAAATTGTTTTTTTTTCAAAAAAAAAAGGGGGGGTTTAAAACAATTTGGGGAAACCCTTTTTTTAAAAAAAACCCCTTTTTTAAAAAAATTTTTTTAAAAAATTTTTTTTTCCCCCCCAAAATTTTTAAAAAAAAATTTTTTTTGGAATTTTTTTTTTTTTTAAAAAAAGGTTTTTTTTTTTTAAAACCTTTAAAAAAAAACCCCTTTTTTTAAAAATTTTTTTTTTTGGGGGGTTTTTCAATTTTTAAAATTTTATTTTTTTTCCCCTGGGAAAAAAAAGGGAAAAATTTTTAAAAAAAAAATTTTTTTTTTTTTTGTTTTCCCCCGGGGGAAAAAAAAATTTTTTTCTTTTTAAAAAAAAACCCGGGGCCCCCCCCTTTTTTTTTTTCCCCAAAAAATTTCCCAAAAAAAAATTTTTTTTTTTTGGGGGGTTTTTTTTTTTTGGTTTTTTTAATTTTCCCCCCCAAAAACCCTTTTTTTTTTAAATTTTTTTTTGGGAAAACCCCAAAATTTTTTCCTTTAATTTTTTTAAAAATTTTTTTTTTTTTTTTTAAAAAAAAAAAAAAAAAAAAATTTTTTTAAATTTTTTTTTCCCCCAAAAAACCCGGAAAAATTTTTTTTTAAAAATTAAAAAATTTTTTTTAAAAAAAAAAAATTAAAGTAAAAATTTTTTTTAAAAAAAAAACCAAAACCCAAAAAAAAATAAATTTTTTTTTCCCCTTTTTTTAATTTTTAAAAAAAAATTTAAATTTTTAAAAAAAGGGGAAAATTTTTTAAGGCTTTTTTAAATTTTTTTTTAAAAAAACCCAAAAAAACCCAAAAAAAAATTTTTTTTTTTAAAAAATTTTTTAAAAAAAATTTTCTTTTTTGGGGGAAAAATTTAAGGGGGGGCCCAAAAAAAGGGGCCCTTTTTGGGGGGGCCAAAAAAAAAAAATTTTTTTTTAAAAAATTTTAAAAAAGGAAAAAATTTTTTAAAAAAATTTAAAAAAATTTTTAAAAAAAGGGGAAAAAATTTTTTTTTTAAAAAATAAATTAAAATTAAAAATTGGAAAACCCCTTTTTTTCCAAAAAAATTTTTTTTAATTAAATTTTTTTTTAAAAATTTTTTTAAAATTTTTAATTTTAAAAACCAAATTTTTTTTTTTTAAAAAATTTAAAAAAAAATTATTTAATGAAACCCTTTTTTTAAAAAAAATTTTTTTAAAAAATTTTTAAAAAAAATTTTTTTTAAAAAAAAAAATTTTTAAAAAAAAAAATTTTTTTGGGGCTTTTTTTTAAAAAAATTTTTTTTTTTTTTAAAGTAAAAACCCCAATTTAAAAAGGATTTTAAAATTTTAAAAATTTTTTAAAAAAAAAATTTTTAAAAAAAAAATTTTAAAAAAAAATTTTTTTTAAAAAAAAAAAACCCCCCCGGAAAACCCCCAAAAAAAGGGGGAAAAAAAAAAAATTTTGGGGGTTTTCCCCCCGGGGGAAAAAAATTTTTTTTTTTTTTAAAAAATTTAAAAAATTCCAAAAATTTTTTTCTTTTTTTTAAAAAAAAATTTTTTTTTTATTTTTCCCCCTTTTTTAAAAAAAACCCCAAAAAAAAAAATTTTTAAAACCTTTAAAAAATTTTTTAAAAAAAAAAAAATTTTTTTTTTAAAAAAAATTTTTTAAAAATTTTTGGGAAATTTTTTAAAAAAAACCAAAAATTTTTCCCCTTAAAATTTTAAAAAAAAAAAACCCCTTTTTCCCCCAAAAAGGGGAAAAAAAAAATTTTTCCCAAAAAAAAATTAAAAAACAATTTAAAAAAAAGGGAAACCCTTTTTTCAAACCAAAAAATTTTTAAAAATTTTTTTTTAAACCCCAAAAAGGGGGAAAAAAAGGGGGAAAAAAATGTTTTGGAAAAGGGATTTTTAAAAAAAAAGGGGGTTTTTCCGTCCTTTTCCCCCAAAAATTTTTAAAAAAAAACCTCCCCCCCCCAAAACCCCAAAAAAAAAAAAAAAAAAAATTTTTTTAATTTTTAAAAAAAAAAAACCCCCCTTTTCCCCAAAGGGGGAAAAAAAAAATTTTTAAAAAAAACCCCTTTTTTAAAAAAAAAGGGGGGGGGAAAAAAAAAAATTTTTTTTTAAAAAAGTTTCCAAAAAAACCCCGGGGTTTCCCTTTTTTTCCCCCCCTTTTTTTTTAAAATTTTTTTAAAAAATTTTTTTTGGGGGAAAAAACCTTAAAAGGGAAAAAAAGGGAAAGGGACAAGGAAAAAAAAAAAATTTTTTAAAAAAACAAAAAAAAAATTAAAACCCCAAAAAATTATGGAAAAAATTTTTTAAAAAAAAAACCCCAAAAAAAATTTTTTTTTTTTTTTTTTGAAAATTTCCCCCAAATTTTTCCCCCTTTTTTTTTTTAAAAATTTTAAAAAAATTTAAAAAAAAATTTTTAAAAAAAATTTTTTTAAAACCCAAAAAAAATTTTTAAAAAAAAAAAAAAAAAAAAAAAAAATTTGGATTTTGGAACCCCCAAAAAAATTCCTTAAAAAAAAAAGAAAAAAAATTTTTTTTTTTAAAAAAAAAAAAAATTTAAAATTTTTTTTTTCCCCCCCCCTTTAAAAAAAAAAAAAAAAATTTTTAAGTTTTTTTAAAAAAAAAGAAAAGGGGGGTTTAAGAAAAAAGGTTTAAAAAAGGGGCCTTTTTTGGGGGGGGGGTTTTTCCCTTTTAAAAATATTTTGGGTTAATTAAAAAACCCCCAATTTTTTTGGGGGGGGGGAAAAAAAATTTTTTTCTTAAAAAAATTTTTTAAAAAAAAAAACAACTTTTTAAAAAAAAAAATTTTAAAAAAATTAAACCCCTTTTTTTTTTTTATTTTCCCCAAAAAAAAAGGGGGAAAAAAAAAAATTTTTTTTTGGGGGGGGGGTTTTTTAAAAAAAAAGAAAGGGGGGGGTTTTAAAAACCCCAAAAAACCCGGGAAAAAAAAATTCCCCCCCCAAAAGGAAAAAAAAAATTTTTTTTAAAAAATTTTTTGGAAAATTTTTTTTCCCCCGGGGGGTTTTTTTTTTAAAAAAAAAAAAAATTTTTTTTTTCCCCAGGAAATTTTTAAAAAAATTTTTTTTTTAAAAAAAATTTAAAAAAAACCCCCGGGGGGGTAAAAAAAAAAAAATTTTTTTGGGTTTTTTTTTGGGGGCCCCCTTTTTTAAAAAAAAAAGGAAAAAAATTTTAAAAAAAGTTAAAAAAAAAAAAAATTTTTTTTTAAAAAAAAAAAAAAAATTTTTTTTTTAAAGTTCCAAAAAAATTTTTAAATTTTTTTTGGCCTTTTTTTTTCCCCCCCAAAATTTTTTTAAATTAAAGGGGTTTTTTTTTTTTTTTAAAAAAAATTTTTTTCCTTTTTAAAATAAAGTTAAAAATTTTTAAAAAAAAAAAATTAAAAATTTTTTAAAATTTTTAAAAAATTTTTAAAAAATTTAAAAAAATTTTAAACTTTTTTAAAAAAAAAAAAAGGCCCAAAATTTTTAAAATTTGATTTTGGGGGTTAAAAAAATTTTTTTTTTTTTTTTGGGGGAAAAGGGTTTTTTTTTCCCCAAAAAATTTTTTAAAAAAAAACCAAAAAAAAAAAATTTCTTTGAAAAAAATAAATTTTTAAAAAAAAAAAAAAGGTTTTTTTAAATTTTTTTTTTTAAAAAACCCAAAAAGGAAAAAAGGGGTTAAAAAAAAAATTTTTTTTTTGGGGTTTTTTTTTTATTTTTTTTAATTTTTTAAATTTTTTTGGGTTTTAAAATTTTTTTAAAAGGAAAAATTTTTTTTAAATTTTTTAAAAAAAAATTTTTAAAAATTTTCCCCCTTTTGTTTTTTTAAAATTTTTAAAAATTTTAAAAAATTTTTTTTTAAAAAAAAAAAATTTTTTGGGGGTTTTGGGGAAAATAAAAATTTTTTGGGGGAAAAACCCCGGGGAAAAAAAAAGGGGGAACCCCTTTTTTAAAAAAGGAAAAATTAAAAAATTTCCCTTTGGGGAAAAATTTTTTGGGCCCAATTTTTGTGGTTTTTAAAAAAATTTTTTTTTTAAAAAAAAATTTTTTTAAAATTTTTTTTTTGGGGGGGGGGTGGTTTTTTTTTTAAAATTTTTTTTTTTTGGGGGGGGTTTTTCCCCCGAAACCAATTTTTAAATTTTTCCCAAAAATTAAAATTTTTTTTTAAAAAAAAAAAAAACTTTTAAATTTTTTTGGGGGAATTTTCCTTTTTTTTTAAATTTTTTTGGGGAAAGGGATTTAAAAACAAAAAAAAATCCTTTTTTTTTCCCGGGGTTTTTTAAAAAAATTTTTTTTTGTTTCCCAAAATTTTAAATTAAAACCCCTTTTTTTTTTCCCCCCTTTTTTTTTTTTGGGCCGGAAAAAAATTTTTTAAAAAAGGGGAAAAAAAAAGTTTTTCCTTTTTAAAAAAATTTTTTTTTTAAAAAAATTTTAAAAATTTTTTTAAAAAAAAAAAATTTTTTTTTAAAAAAAAAAAAATAATTTTTTTTTTTAAAATTTTTTTTTTTGGGGTTTTTAAAAAAAAATTTTTTTTCTTTAAAAAATTTAGGTTTTGGGGAAAAAATTTTTTCCCAAAAAATTTTTAAAAAAAATTTTTTTAATTAAAATTTTTCTTTAAAAAAAAAAAAAAATTTTTTTTTTCCTTTTTTTTTTTTTTTAATTTACAAAAAAATTTTTTTAAAAGGTTTTTTTAAAAAAAATTAAAAAAAAAAATTTAAAAAGGTTTTTTTTTTGTTTTTTTTTCCATAAAATTTTTTTTTTTGGAAAAATTTTTTTTTTTTTTTTTTTTAAAAAAATTTTTAAAAAGGGAAAAAAAAAAAAAAAATTTAAAAAAAAATTTTTTTTTTTTTTTTAAATTTTAAAAATTTTTTTTTTTAAAATTTTTTTTTTAAAAATTTTTTTGGGGGAAAAAAAAAAAAAGGGAAAAAAAAAAGGGGAAATTTGGTTTTTTTGGGGGAAAAATTTTTTTTTTTTAAAAAAAATTAAAAGGTTTTTTTAAAAAAAAAAAATTTTTTTTTTTTCCCTTTTTTAAAAAAAAATTTTTTAAAAAAAAAAATTTTTTGGGGTTTTTTTTAACCCAAAAAACCTTTTTTTTTTATTTTGGTTTTTTGGGGTTTTGGAATTTTGGGGGGAAAATTTTTTTTTTTTTTTTTAAATTTTTTTTAACCCTTTTTCCCCGGGGGGTTTTAAAAACCCCTTTTTTAAAACCTTTTTAAAATTTTTAAAAATTTTTTTAATTTTTAAAAAAATTTTTTTTTTTTTTTTTTTTTTTTTTTTCAAAATTTTCCCTTTTCCCCCCCCGAAATTTAAAAAAATTTTAAAAAAAAATTTTTTTTTTGTTTTTAAAAAATTTTTTTTTAAAAAAAAAAAAATTTTTTTTTTTTAAAAAAAAAAAAAAAAAACCTTGGGCCCCTTTTGGTTTTTTTTCCGAATTTTTAAAATTTTAAAAACCAAAAAAAGAAAAAAAAATTAAATTTTTTTTTTTCCCCAAAAAAAAACCCCCTTTAAAAAATTTAAAACCCGAAAAAAACCCCAAAAAAAAAAAAAAAAAGGTTTTTAAAAATTTTAAATTTTTTTTTTTTTAAAAAAAAAAAAAATTTTTAAATCCGGTTTTTTAAAATTTTTTGGGAAAATTTTTTGGGAAATTTGGGGAAATTTAAAAAAAACCAAGTTTGGGGTTTAAAGGCCCGGGGGGGAAAATTTTAACCTTTTTTTTTTTAAATTTTTTTTTTTTTAAAAAAAAAAAAAAATTTTTAAAAAAAAAGGGCCCAAAAATTTTTAAAAAAAATTTTTTTTTTTTTTTCCCCCCTTCCCCAAAAAAAATTTTTTTTTTTTAAAAATTTTTAAAATTTTAAAAAATAAAAAAGGGGGGGTTTTGGGGAAAAAAAATTTTAAAATTTTGGGAATTTTTTTTAAAAAAAAAATTTTTTTTGGGTTTTTTTTTTTAAAAAGGGGGGGTTTTTTTTAAAAAAATTTTTTTTAAAAAAAAATTTTTTTTTTTTAAAATTAAAAAAATTTTTTTTTTTTTTCCCCAAAAAAAATTTTTTTTTAAAGGGGTTTTTTTTTTTTTTCAAATTTTTTTATTTAAATTTTTTTTAAAAAGGGGCCCTTTTTTTTTTTTTTAAATTTTTTTGGGTTTTTTGGGGTTTTTTTTTAAAAAAAAATTTTTAATTTTAAAAAAAAAAATTTTAAAATTTTTTTTTTTAAAATTTTTTTTCCCTTTTTTTTTTTTTTTAAAAAAAAAAATTTTTTTTTTGGCTTAATTTTTTTTTTTTTGGGGGAAAATTTTTTGGGGAAAAAAAAATTTAAAAAATTTTGGGGAAAAATTAAAAAAAAAAATTTTTTTTTAAAAGGGGTTTTAAAAGGAAAATTTTTTAATTTGGGGGGGGGGGGGGGGGGGGAAAAAAAATTTTTTTAAAAAAATTTAAATCGTGAAATGGTTAGGGGGTTGGACGCGAGGGTCAGCTGCAGAAGCGGGGGCGAAAGGAACCTCAACCCCATGACCTGGGACAAAATTCGAGACCTGCAAGTGGTGTATGTGAATGAACTTGGCCCCTGGCGTCGCAAAATTTCTCAATGCTGCGCCCAAGTGAAGAAAGCAAGGCTTACACCTACCTCTGGATAAGAGGTGGCAAAGATCCTAATGAGGAAGAATGCAGGCGACGTGTGAGGGTAGTAAAACAAGGACGATCGGAAAAACTTTAATTTTTTCTTTTTACACTTTGTCACCCCCTTTTAGTTTTTTTTATGTAAATTTTGCAGTAGGTGAGTGCAACAACTTGTTTAATTTAGTAAAATTTCTTGTAATCTTAGTAAAATTAAGCATTTTAAATATTTTTTTTTTGCCAATTAGGTTATTAATTTTTAAATTTGATTTTTTATTATTGTAAACACCATTTTTTAAGGGTTTAGTAAATTTTTAACACTAAAAAGATATCGGTATTGTATTTTGTCATTTTAATTAAAAAATTATGAAGGTTTGTGCAGATTTTTTTTCATATTATTATTACTATAATACATATTTTTATATTTTTTAAAATTTAAAAATTTGTTGTATTTACCTGTTATCACAATATAATTCTTAATTTATTTTGACGGGGCCCATCATTAAAATTTTTTGTTCAGATATAAGAACTTACTCAAAACTTTGAATTTTTTATTATTGAGTTTAATCTAATGAAGGTAAAACTGATTTCGTCATTTTAACAGAAGTATGGGTAATAAAGTAATGAAGTTTAGTTTTTTATGAAATTGAGGGTTTTGAGCTCTTTGCTCATTGTAATGACTCATATCGGTTCAGGCGGTGTAATTGTGTACGTACGCTCGTGTTATCGATGTTATATTGTAGACACGTGGTTCAGAGCTCCTATCAGCTGACTGCCTAAATTATCCTGTCACTCTGATAACGTTGACTTTGTACTTCTTGCCGCATACAGGTTACATAGTTCATCAATAGAACAGTAGGCTACCTTATTGATATTGAGCAGTTGATCATGTCGTGTCATGAGCAGAATATTATCTACACTGGAGACATTAATCTGGATATTTTATCTGATAACAGCACTGTCGATAAATACCGTGGTATGTTAGCAAGTCATGGTTTAGATTGTTTAGTATTCGAACCGACTAGAATAGTAGACTTAACTCAAACTTGTATAGATCATGGTTTTATCAGATTTAAAGTTAAGAAAAAAAGTAAAAATACAGTATAAATCCGAAGTGCAGCATTTGGGAATCTCAGACCATATCAATGATTAGTTTGTGCAATATTTTTGTGATGAATCAGCAAATATGAGACAAATCAGGAATGATTGTTACTTTAAACTGAATTATAATAGTTTAGAAAATGATCTAGGATTAGTGAATTGGAATCTAGTCTTCGAAGAGCAATCTGTTTACGAATGCTTTTAGTGTATTTATTAATATGTTTTTGCAGTCTTCGATAGGCAAATGTAAACAACATTATCCTGTCCACTCATTGTTCGAAAAATGTTAAAAAATATTCGTTTTGGATGACTGACAGATTGTTTTAAAAGTGTTTCAGAGGAAGTATAAACTATATAAACTTTATGACGCTAGACCCACACGACGATAAATTAAAATAGTATGACAAATTCGTTCAGAAAATAAACTAAAAACAAATTTTAAAAAATGTTCAAAGAGGAATATTACCTGAAAAAACTTTTGAGGACTGGTCTGGAGCTCTAGGGAACAGTGGAAAGTTTGTAAATGATTTGAATGGGGAAGGACCGGTAAAAAAAGAAATTTTTTGAAATTGAAACAGATGCTAAAGTGTTAACTGATAATTGCAAATAGTTAATGAGTTTAATAAATTCTTTTTGAATTTCCCAACGATATTAAGAAGCTCGATTGTTAATCGTTGACGTTGAAGGTAAATTTGATGTATATATCCCTCGAAATTATGCACAAAGTTCTATGTTCATGATTACCCTACCAGTGAAAAATGAAGTTCGAACAAGTACTACGTATTTTAAGCAAAAATAAAGCATCCTGGGCAGGACAATATAAATGGCATATCTTTTAAAAACGAATTTCTAAACATATTGTTCCCGTTCTTTTCATATCTTTTTAATAAAAGCATGGAAGAAGGAGAATTTCCCGGCTTGCTTAAAGTTTCTACAATTGTACCTCTATTCAAAAATGGTAGTAGAAAGCAAACCACTTGCTACAGGCCGATCACATTGTTGTCTGTGTTTTCGAAAATGCTGAGAAGAAAATAATAAAGAAAAGGCTAATGATCTTTTTGAAAAAATATAAATACTTAAGTAAAAATCAGTTTGGGTTTAGAGAGGCATTAAGTACGGAAGATGCATTGATTACTATTTTTAGAAGATATATTTAAGGGTTTGCAACAAGAGGTAATAAATGTGCAGCTCTTTATATTGATATAACCAAAGCTTTCGATACAGTTGCATCATGAAAGTGTTGTTGAAAAAAGTTATGGATGGCAGGAGTTCGAGGGCTCACCCCATGAGTGGTTTTAAAAGTTATTTTAAATGATAGAGAACAGTTCGTAAAGATTGGAACTAATCTAAGTGATGTTGGACAGATCGAAGTATGGAGTTCCACAAGGTTCTGTTTTAAGGCTCCATCTTGTTTTTGGTTTACGTCAAATGATTTATGTGAGGGTTATCTCAATGGGGAAAATTACTGCATTTGCTGACGATACGGCCCTTAATTATATAGTATGAGGACATAAACACACGTTTAAGAAAAGATGAGTGGCTGATCTAAGACTACTAAATTATTGGTTGCCACAATAATTTTATGATAACTGAGTGAAAAAACCAAGTACATGATTTTTTAGTTTAAGAGGTACTCAGAGTTTTTGCAGAATGAAATGGTTTTATCATAAATATCTATTGCATAAATGCCAAACAACTGCCATTGTTTTAAAAATTAGTAAGGTTAAAAAAATTAAGGTATTTAGGCCTGGTTATTGATTTCTAACTTATCTTGGAAAAGCCAACGTAGGAAAAGTTGAAAACAGAAATGTTAAAGAAGTGTAAGAATATTTTATTTACTAAGAAGTATATGCCCTACAAAAGTTTAAGTGAAAGTATATATCACGCATTAGTAGGTTCCAGACTGAGCTATGGCTTGGCATATTTGGGGAGGTACAGATGGTACTCACTATATATCCTATCATTGTACTCCAGATATACCTTCATCCGCCTTCCTATCCAATGCTCATTAGAACGGAACCTTCCATTGCCACTTTTTTATTAATTTCAAAATTCTTCCCATTAGAAATTCTATATATTTATAAAGTTGTAAAACAAATTTTATATAAGAAAGTACTTCAAATTTATATGGAAGAAAATATCAGATACCCATTAAGAAATCTACTAATTGAAGTTTCCGAAGGCCTAACTTAACTCTTTATAAAAAGTTTTATACATTTAATGCACCACGCTTATTTAATTTTAATTTCGTTCAAAAGTCAGTGAACAACGAAACTAGTTCACAAATTTTAGTTTGGCCTAAAAAAAAAACTAATTGTTCACGATTCCTGATTGTGAAAATTTATTTAGCTTTATTGAGATAGTTTGTTCTTTTTTTCGTCACAAAGGGGATAAAGATGATCTTTCCTACTAATTTGCATAACATATATATATCATGATATATATATTATATATAATATTATCAGTTAACTCATTTATCAATTAAGTTTTGTTTATTATTGATCCAATTCTAAAGTAAAGAAAAAAAAGCTCATGTTATTAAATGTTTAGATATATTGTAAATGTTTTTATTTTACTTGTTATGAAATAATAGCAAAAAGTGCCTAAGGCAGAAATAAAATAACTGTATTATTATAATATGTCCTTTAAATGTTTATAACGTAAAGAAATGTATTTTTGTTATTTTTAGTCCGCACAAATGCCAGCTGGTGTCTTTCTGAGTTGTTTTTAAGTGGTTTTTTTTCAAGTGATGGATATCCCATCCCACACAGTGGGATATACCTAATTTATTGCACTTACAAAATTATGTTATTTTATTATTAATTATTTCAGTTATTTTTTTAGGATATTGGTATATAATTGTTTTAGAATTAATTATGCTGTGCTTAATTTTCCTTTTAGTATTAGTACTTTACTGTTATTTAGTATGTATTATGTAAAAAAAATGAAATAATATTTCTTTTTTGAATTGAATTGAATTGTATGGTTCTGATGCCGATCAATATGGATTGACGCAATTGATTGCAATCAGTTACCACTGACATCACAATGACTTCAACATGTTTAAAATAAAAATGGGCTGCCAATGACTGCATTGTATATCCGATAGTGATCCAAAGTCCAATTTTCTCCTTCAATGGTAAATTTGAGGGTGGTAGATCAGGACTGCCAGGACTAACAACTTATTCCTATTGGTGGGATGAAGACTGGAAAACTAAGGTCTGCCAATGACGAAAGTTTGTTCCCTAATAGCGAAATAAGTCAGGAATGTCATATCTGCGATGACAAGTTTCATTCCCAATGGTGGTAAGAGGCTAGCAGAATCTAGTATGCCAATGACATCAGTTTATTCCCAATTATGGGTAAAAATATGGTATATTAATATCTGACAATGTTGTTAACATATTCTTAGTTGTGATATGAATGTGGCAAATCATGTCGCTAATGTACTCCCAATTATGGTATGAGCCTTGCACATCAGATCTTCAACAATGACGCCAATTCAATTCCAAATAGTAAGTAATATGAGTTTGAAAAAAGCTAGTTTTCCAATGCCGTTAAATTATTTATTTCCCCAATGGAGGTATAAGATTGATAAATATTTTCCAATTAATACAATTTATTCGCTATGTATTGTATTTTAACAATACAAAAAATTTAAATCAAATAATAATTATTTATAAATTTACGATCTGAATTTCTATCATACACACTATGTGGTGGCCTTTTATATTGAGAGAATGTATAACTTATTCATGATGTAAATCATAACTGATTTCCATCTAAAACACGGGTTTTATAATAATAATCAGTCCTAACAAAATGGTTTTGACTTCATGATTGTTTAAGGTAAGCAAATCATGTGACAAATTAAATACCCAACAAGGTAGGCGAGCATATGAAAAAATTAAATGCAAGTCTGAATAGACTGCTATAAAAGTATAACGCAATGGAGATATGTTTTACTAAAGAGGCAAATAACAAAGCGATTGCAAATCATGTATTGGTTTTGTCGATTGACTTGTTTCGTATATCGTGGATCACCAAGACCTCATGTATTATTTTAAGGGTCCATGTATTTGCTGTTTACTTTAATAAATACGTATTGTACTGATTTGATCTCCAACATTTCCTGACATAACATTGCATGATATGAGGGTTTTATATGTTATACTTGGAATTACTCAGTAATATTATTCTAAATGCTTTTCAATTTTATTGTAAATAATTGATTCTTTTACTGGAATTACAACTATTAGATCTCGTTTTAATTACCCAAAGTCATAAATTGGTTGATTTAGAATTTAAAATATAACATTAAATATTTGTGCTGTATTAAAATTTTAGAATAACCCATTTTTAATTAGGATTGAATGGCACCCAACTTACTATATGTATGAAGTATACAATATTTTTGGGATAAAATTATAACCATAATATTATCATCCATTCATGAATCCAATAAAAGGGGCTCTGGAAGTATTCTATAGCTGGTACAATTTTATACATCTTAACTCTAATACCACGTTATTAATTCTATCTCTAATACACTACCATCTCAGTTCCTCTCCTTTAATATTTATGTGTAAGTTAGGAATTCCATAAGCTCTTGTGTTTGGTTTAAAGGGGACATAATTAGAATTCTGGTTTGTGTATTGATGCCATGTATTGCTATAAGGTAACTACACTATCAAGTGTATCCGTCCTTATTCAGAGCTCAGTAAGAGCTACCTAAAAGCATTTACTTGGTCGTTTAGAAGCGGTAAACAGGCCGCTAATGAAAGTACACTTGCCCTACTCAGGGTGAAAGCCCTTTGTTAGACATCAATAGGTCTGTGTAACACTCGATACCTGTAGACTTTAATGTTAATCTAAATGTTTGAGGTAATGGCCACTGGACTGAAACTAGCCTATCACAGTATTAAATATATTAAAGCACTCCCTTTTATGAATTTTCATCCAAAAGAACTTAACGAATGTTTGTGGCAAATGATAGGTAAACACACTTTTATGCAAATTAATTAATTGTAAATGGCTATCAATAATATATATGCTTAAGAGGGCAACCAAGTTTGAGTAGTTTACAATGAGGAATTCTTTTATGATGCTATTAAGTGCAATAAAAATAAACAACTTTAACAATATGTAAAAATAAGACCAAATATTTCTGAAAAGTAAAGCAAAGCTAACACATTTTACCAGGTAAAATTAGGGCTAAGAATCTCTCCTAACGTTTAACCTGGGTACCAACGGCTTAAAGGTAACTTTCGAACCACACCATCGGCCAGGCAGGCGGGTTGCTTATAAAGGCAGGATCGCTCAGCGGGTCACCCGTCCAAGTAGTAACCAGGCTTTACGTTGCTTGATACAGTTATTTTGCGATATCAGTTGTACCCGCTACATTGCGCCATTGGCATTGGTATGTGACTGGTAATAGAGCGACTCTGGCACAGTTTGTTTTAAAGTACTTATTCTGCTAAGTCCCCGTTCTCATATTGGTTAGCCAAAAGACCAAAGTAACTTAGATAACGTTATCCAATTCATATAACTAGAAATTAAGCTTCATGCAAAATTTCGTCTATAGTCTAATTCTCTCTGGAAATATCGTATGCACAAACATATAAACAAAAAAAGAAAAATTAACAAATTAAACTGTTCTTGTCCTCCAGAGATGGGCTTCGCTAACGCTCGGCTAACTACAGTGTATGTCTAAGAGGATTGAATAAGTTTTAGAATATAACTTTCCTTTTAAGTTATACAAATTTCTGAGAAACGAGCAAATGAGAACGAATTAATTAACCATGTTTAATTTTCCTTAAATTCAAACACAAATTTGCTAAAAAACCCTTCCTCTAAGTGGGAAGGCCAAAATAGTAGTAGTTAGTCCATTCATGAAGGATAATAGCTTTTGTATTGTTTTAGGTGATATAACGGATTAAATTTGTCACGAGGGCGATACTGATACAAATTGACGCAGCAGTCGCCCGTCCATTTACTCAGAGTCAGAGAGGGAGGTTTGTTAAATGGAATAAAACTAATTGTGCTACTAATAGATTTAGTAAAATAGATGACTTTCGTACCAGAACGACCCATTTCAACAAACTAGTGCTTATTAATTTGTATTCAGACACAACCTTTGCAGCACTTTAGAGCTAGGTTCTCCTAATTAATTCACGATATAAATAAAGTTTTGTTTCATCATGAATTTTCTAAAATATAAATTTGGTGCTATAATACAATTTAATACCTAAGTATTTTAAACCAAACACCACATTGTGAATTATAGTGTTAAACTAGATTAGAATTCCCTGTCTAGGAATTATGTTGTGTTGGTGCAATGACTCGTGACTCAGACTAAGAGCTACCCATATTTTGAATCAATAAATATAGCAAAATAGTATTGCTACATATAACTACAACTGTGACGATAATTTAAAAAATTATATATTTTCAAGACAATATTGATGTGTAAAATAAAAATATTATACCCTACTTTTTAAATAAATTATTTACGCTTATGAATAAATTCGGCCCTGTGCCAAATGTCCGAGCTCAGTTGCTGCCTCGCACGCTTAATACAATAGCAAAAAATTAAATTATAAAAACAAAAGGGAAACACTTTCGGTAATATCCACTTCTCC
>NW_025779934.1:0-42751 GCF_021130785.1 Homalodisca vitripennis
AAACTTTTATACTGTGGGGGTTTCCTCGTTTGTTTTACATTTTTATTCGCCATTAATACGTGTTATAACTCCTTGCCATAAATTTGAATAATTTATGTAAAATCGGATGAATTCAGATAACCCGATTTTAAACATAACACCCATAGAGGAGAACCCAAACTGCTAGAGGTCATTGTTGGATCAGAAACATTCAGCTTCTCGCAATGGGAATACTGAAACCTAACAACCGGATCTGAATACTCTAGTATGTACAATTCCGTTTTATCTGTAGTAATATGTTTCCACAAAATCTCCATAAAACCACGTATCACTTAAATATATATTTTGTACGTGAGTTATACGGATGGGACTCGACGTACATACAAACCTAAATGTAATGTTACAATTACATATACATTTCTTATAAGATTGAGTAGTATATCCCACTCTCTAACGGTGTTGCATTAACAGTCTTCTCTTGTTACTAAGAGTCGTGACTCTGTTGAAGAATGTCACAATAGGTCTGCGCGACCAGTTACTATAGAAAGAAATCTATATTTTATTCCGGTATTACTCCGTAGTTACTCTCATGATTTATACTTACCTGTTAATATGGTATTAACCAATCCTAAAAACAGTTGGTTTAACCATTCATCAGCACCAGTTCTACTACCGAGTAAACAGTCATATAATTTCTACGTATTTAAAAATAGATAAATATGAAACCTATTGCAACTTATTAATCCCTATTGGACAGTATCTTTTGGAGTGAATATTACAGTTTTATAAGACAAGAGGACAATTGAAATGGCTTTACTAACGCGCAGCCAATAATATGTCTTAGTTTCTAATATTTAGTAGTTTAATGCAGGGCCTGCTCAGATGATATTTTATATCCGATTTTCCCAAAAGACCACAAACAGTGTGCTTTAAATTTCATATAAAAACCGATATTCGTAACGAAATATTTTATATCCAATTCAATTAAAATTGAACAAAACACCTCCAAATAGCTCTCTAGGATTAGCCTAAATGAAACCACTCCTGTAGTATTGAATCCACTTATTATTTATTTATCTTTTAAGTAATAAGTCTATATAACAGTAGATATGAGGACCCTGCCGATTCTAGAGCCACTTTCGGGACGGAGCACAAACCCAGAAAATCAATGGAAAAATACTGTTTTTTTTTTAAAGGACCAATAAAACGGTAATCTGTTAAAAACCACACGAATGAAAAATAACCGGATCTATAAGCTAGTTTGCTTCTACTCTTTCTTTAAGCTGTTTTAATGTAAAAATATATTGGAAATGTTCGTCAAAAGTCTGCTACGAAAAAATAAAACGAAATAAACAATATCTGTCCGAAGATCTATAATAAAATTTAAACCAATTTTTAAAAGTTGTAGTTTTACTAAAAACATACTTTAAATTAAAAAAAAAAAACTTTTTACTAACTATTCAAATAGCTAAAAACATTGAAACATCCTCTACCCGAAGCTCCTACTTCAGGTGTATTCTTTCTAGCCTTACAATTTATGATGAAGATAGAAACTTATAAAGGAAGAGGAAAGAACAATTTTTATGAGTTGTTCAATACGAATTAACCAAAAATTATGTAAAACAAACCAATTGATACCTTCAACTGCCGAAGAGTTGGTTTTGAAATCTTAAAAATTTACTAGAAGAGATACCTATCCTCAGTGTTACAGGTGATGGTCAAGCGTTTATATTGGTGTTTTGCAGAGTTATTCAAACTTTTGAAACGGTAAAGATATTCCTGATGGTTCAATTATCTCCAACATTGATTATAATTGTATGTACAAGTACTCTGCAATAAGTCTATTTTTTAAAATAACAGTAATTTAAATTAGAACAGGCAATCAATCAGAGTATTTTTTTCTTTGTCTAACATTTGTTTCATGTCTGTTTATTTTTACAGTTACTTTTTAGGTTTTTAATTACAGTTTTCACTTTCGATCATGCCGCAAGACCAATGAAAATCCTACTTACGCCATTGAACCAACATGATATTATTAGAGACTATATGTGAATACCAAGCATTTATACCAAACACAGAATAATATATAAAGACAACAAAGATTAATCTTTCTTGAAGTGGATGATTTTGATGGATATTTTAATTTATGCGCTTGGGCAAGAAAGATATTGACGTGGTAATAATTATTCCATAGTTGAGATTCTGAAAAAATAAGAAAAGGTAAAAAAAAACCTACATTAGTTGGAGAACACGCATAGGATGGGAGTGATTGATTGCCGCTCGGTGAATTGAAGACCCATGGAAAAGGTTTTGTCAAAATATCAAGAAGTGCAAAAAACACAGATTTCTACGGAGTACGTGACCTTGAAAAAAATCAAATGATACTGCCAAAACTACTGCTACGAATAAAAACGAAAAATCTTCGCGAAATCTATTCTATTCCTAACAAAATTGATAGTAACACTCCAGTCTTTATCTTGAGAAATAGTCTTACTTATCCCACGATAATACACATCCAGTTAGTGAAAATTAATACTCATGGGTTTAATCTTTCCATCATTCTTTGTAATCTCATTTTTTTCATGAAAGATCGCAAAACAGTCAGAAAGTGCTCTTCGGTAAGATAGTAACTTGATATAATATGTCTTCCAACTCAGCAATTATTGTAATGAAAGACGCCTCGAAATGTGTATCTTTTATTTTCTCCAAAGGTTCAAAATTTTTGTATTTCTTATTTTTCTTCTAATCTCTCAATCTCAAACTACTCTTTCATATTCTTTAAAACTTGAATTCCACCAACAGCGTTCAACTTTCTTTCTCCAAGAACTCCATTTAGATAGAAAAAAATTTTTTTAAAGAACGGAAAAAAGTGAAAATATTTGCTAACACAAATCACTCCGAGAAGTCGAGGGAATTGCCCAACATTATTACATTGTTTGACGAGGATATCCTTGGCATTTAATCAATCTGCCAAATGTACCTATAAAATTCACATCAAAGATTATCAGGCTTTTTTAAAACACATCGTAATCAAATATCTCAATATCCAAATAGTGGGAAGAGATTTATAGGTAAAAAAAATTCTTCTACATAATAACACGGTGTGTATCCGATAACCACAAAAACCTAATGTATTTCTTTTGAAAAAGGGAAAATAATTTTTTCAATGGTTCTAAGAGATAAAGTCAAAAGTTTTTATTTATTTTCCTAAAACTCTGTAACAAATTTTGTTTGTTTTTTCACCTCCGTATTGTAACGTATTTTGTAAGCAGATTATTCAAATTGTGTTAGTTTTTAATGTTCGAGAAATTGTACTTAGGTTCTTTTAGCTGTACTTTCGTAGCACAAAATTAATATTATTACAAAAACTCTTCTACAAAAGATCTAAAATATTTTATATGTCAATAATTATCTCCTCTATTTAATAACACTTGTAACAGGTTGGTACCCATTATACGTCCGTATCCATTTCAAAACGCTAACAAAGGAATTTTTTTTATATCAAATGGAGATTATGGAAACTAAAGTCTGCCGAGATTATAAATTTTCTTATCAGCACAAATGTCTTATGTTTACACATATTTACAACAGAAAATAAATAGAAAATTAATTTCATTTCTATTGTACAACTATTTAAGGTGAGTATTTTGTTCTATGATGTTACAAAGATTATTAACAGACATGAAGAAAATCGAGAATTTTTCATCAGCGAAAGAGTATATTTTTTTGACAGTTTTAGAAGGAATTGAAAGAGAATAATTAGTGAACATCATCAGATTATTGATTAACAGACATACAAACCCTAACAGTCGCTCTCATGAGTGTTGTTAGGTTTGGTATGCGTGTTTTTTTTTAGGCGAGTGTAACTACTTGTGTGTGTGAAAGTTTGACTAAAGAAATTGGGGAATGGGAGAAGAAGAAAGAAAAGCGTTTTATCAATTACTATTGTGTTTATTTGCAATCAACTCTAGATGTTGTGTGACGGGTCTGCTTTTCAGCTGATACGCGTTTATACCACTAACGCTTGGACCTCAAATCTCATTTTATTGAAACATGTGAGAGGCGTTTACTCTGTCAACTAACGCTTGACCTTGGATTTGCTCACGTACAACCGCGTGAAACAATGACCATTGCTTTGCTCACACCCACCACAATGACACGTTGGGTTTGAGTTCCAACGAAGCCGTGTGGTGCGTGCGACAATGAAACTCCACATGTAAAACACTATAATTCTTGTATAATACCAAATGAAACAACTTATATTTCACAACAAATGTTTTTGTTTATTCACACAGTTTAAATATCTGTATGTCTAAACAAATTCACAATTACTTTCTTGTAGAAATGTCCGTTATTTCTTCGGAATGCATAAATTTTATAATAGAACACCTTATTAAAGATAATGAATGGACAAGAACGTGACCCAAGTGGAAAGAGACACTTCATACTTCGCACTTTTATCAAGAAACACAGAACATCACACAGATCTTCTTACTTCCACTGTTATAAATGTCCTATATCTTCTTTCTTCAAACTCACAAATACATTAGAATCTATCTTCAAATAGAATGATTAAATGATATATCTATTTAGTGTAAATCTTCGTAGTAAAATAGAGACGCAGGTAATCACACAGTGGCTAGCAGAATACGTGGCTCCAACGCATCCCAGGCAAGAAGATTAGAAGACGACGAGATGTGTAGTGTTAACCTGACACTATGTGCGTAAAATTGAAATGTGTTCTCATATTCCCATGTTAGTTAGACTGTTATATAGGTTTCCAATGTATAATAATAAATAAAGTGGGTAATATCGCAGAGATATTATATATTTGTCGAAGTTATAAACCTTGTTGTTCAAAAGTACTCCACTCTAAACACGATATTTAATGGATAATTTGAGGACTACTGTCATATAGTAAAAATACGATTAACATTCTTTCGACTTAGTGTCTCTATCCCATAAGGGTGCAAATCATCCGCCTATTAGTCTATAAAATGTTGTCATAAAAAAAAATATATAAAGAGAATATATCAAAGAGAAGAAATGAAAGATGTCTGAAAACACTATCAAAAACAATAGCGAGTTCAATCTTAAAAATTTCATGAAGAACTAGACATATCAAATAGTAGTTTCCCAAAGTAATCTAACCACTAATCATCAATCCATCTGTCAGTCTGTTTTAATAAGCTCTTATAATCTAGAGTAAACTATTGGAGCTTTTCTTGATGAAAATTTGGGTCAAAAATAAAAAAAATAATAGAACGGTATCAGTAAATAGTTAAATAATACTGTTTACAAATAAATTTAAAATATCGCATCCTTGTCCGGTATCCATGGGAGAAGCCTCTCTGTGGAAATAGTTTTTTTTCCTAATAATCGCAATCCACCTATTTTTCAAAGTGTTTTTTTTAATAATCGCGTAATTTAAAATATGTAGAATTACTTTTTATTCAATGTCTATTCAACAATATGTCTGTAGAAGGTTTTTAAAAACTATCCGACGAATTAATAGCATGACGTAGAAAAATAAACAGATCAGATTTGTTTCAACCCCTGAATTTACGCTCCAGATACATCGTTTTATCTTAATCACCATCATAAACAACAGTGCCTAAAAAATTATTCTACATACGAGAATCAAAACAAATCAACATAAAAAAGTCGTCGTTTGTAAACACAGCATTTTGAATAATCCATATTAGATAATTATGACATCCTTCTTTTGATACCAGTGATGTATAGTTTTTAGTCAAAACTCTTATTGTTGAGTATCAATGACACATAAACTAGGAGTCTAATTCGCTAAAAATATCTTTAGGAATTGTAAGATTACATTTCCTCTTGATTATTACAGTAAAACTCTTTCTTAAAAAATCTTTGACTACATCTGATACATGATTCATGAAAAAGACCTCCTGGAAAATGGGATTTGAAATAGAGATTGTAATTCATTCTGGATTTAAATAAGATAACCTCGTTACACATGTTTTTGACTCTGATATTTTTTTCTAAACATCCAAAATCTATTCCAAAACGCTTTGATAGGATTTTGCGCTATCTTGAATATAGATTCTGAGACATCATGGATCTGCGTCTTGAGAAAAACCTATAATAACTGAACACCTTGGGATTGAAGATATTTCATATAGGGAATATTTGATAATATCGAAACGAATCAAGTTGGTTTCGGACAATACTCTTTTTGTTTCAATAACATTTTGCCAATCTAAACACATTAATACATAATAAGTCTTTGACCATTTTTTGTGAATTTCACCATCAATGCACCACACATCCTAGATTTAAATAGCAAACCTAATTTTTACTAGTGGTTTTTATAATATCCAATCATTGGAACTCTAATAAAAAATCTGTGTAAAATTGTTATTTTTCCAATCAAATGAGGCATAACAATTTCCAGTTGCAGTTATTTCAAGAAGTGTATATGCACATCATCGTCTTCTGCTCTTATAAACATTAGATAAAACTCCCTTACCTTTATAAGATTTTTCGTGGAAATAGTAAACATTTTTCAAAAAATACCTAATCCAAAATGAGAATATTGAGAATTTCTCCAGCTGCTTCAAAAACAACCAAATTTATAATTTAAATCTGATCTCAAATAGCCATTAGAAAGTTTTGATGGAAAAATAACATCACTTTTTGAATACCGAGAAATAAGCGTTTTCCTCCGTTAAAATTGTGCTTATATTGTGGACCACAGGTTTTTTTCGCACTTCTTCTCTATCAATTTTATATTGAGTGTGTTTTTCTCTACTTCCAAAATCTTAGAAAGATATGAAAAACGAGGTATTAAATATTATCGATTAAAATCTTATACATTATCTCAGTTCCAAGAGAGATATGCTTGACCCGATCTTGTTTTTTGTGTTAAAGTTCCAGGGAAATATAAAACTGGAAGTTAGACCGCCACGGAGCAAAAGTTATCTCCAAAAATCAATATTAAACTCAGTGTTCTTTTATTGCGGGTTTCAATTCCAAATGAGTAGTTTTACTAATTGGGATAGAAAATTTTTAACAACTCCGGTCATTTCAAATTATTCACTAGGGCATTATATTTTACTGATAGTCCCCCGCCCATTTTAATAAGAGAAAATTTCTAGCAAATTTTAAACATCATGCTATAAAGACAAGTACTATCATTTTTATCAATCGATCTAACCTAGTACGTTTTTATAAGAACAAAGATATAAATTTTAGTAAAAAATAAATTAAAAAGATTAGAGTCCATTTTTAAATGATCTACTTCATTCCATATTCGGGATTCCTCCTCTACCTTAAAATTTTGCCGACCCAACTCGGTTCATCAATTTCAATAAAAATTTGCACAGGCATAGTTAACCAGCTAATCTATAATATTGTTCCAATCATGACTGTATCTATTATTTTTATACATTCCAAAAAACGTTTATACTAACTCCAAGTGTTGATATAGGGACAGACAAAGAACAGAACATATAGAATCTTTTAATTAGATAATGTATTATTTTTCATTGAAATGAAATTCTACTGATGAGCTAAAAGTAGTGCGAAATATTTTAGGCAATGCTATATTACACAAATTCAAGTTTGTATTTACGTAAGATAATCCCATTCATATCTTCGCGATATAATTCATGATTTTTTTGAAGAAAATATCATCCCAATTATCTTTCTTTAGTTTCAAAATCTCTTCTCGAGTGTTAGCATGATATAAAAAGTATCGGAAAGCACTGTAATCGTCCCCGCCGCCATCTCTATTTTCTTATTAGAAAAAAATTTCAAAATCAACCGCTCTTTTTTGTTTTTTCTAGTAGAATTTGACCTCTTTTATTTAGTGTTACAAGTTTCAGCCACATTTAGTCCACGAAACTCGTTTTAACCTCCATTGATATTTGCATAGGTGATTTTTATATCATTTGTTTACAGTTTTTTGCTACTTACCAACCTCCGACCACCAATATATGAGCCGCCATTGTATATAACAGGAGAGAAATTTTGTCAATCATTAGACCGTCCTAATCCATTAAATCTCGTTATCAAATATTTCTGTCTAAAAGATTTAATTAAACATCTTCATTTAAAGTTATATCTTAACAAGGATTTTCTTCTAGTTTATTTACTTGTTATCGAAGATTTATCATGGTATACTTTTGAAGTAATGTCACGAATTTTATCTTCATATGTGATGATAATTATTGCGGCAATTGAGTTTCCCAATATGCTCATTAATAATAATGGCTCGATTTTCATAAGTATTTTCATTATAATTCCCCTGTCACCAAACATCGTCTTACTGATCCTTTTAACTATTACCTTTTCAATCAAGTTTTTCAAAGCACGTTCTGTTGCTAACATAATAATTTAACATGCTGTTTATGATTCTCATACAATTTTGATATTAAGTTTTAGTTCATTAAACATTTTAATAGGATCTTCTAATTTAATCATTACAACAACATCAAATGGGATCTAATTCATCGCTTTAAACTAACACAACTGACTAATTTTGCTTTTCTCCTTTAAAATCTGAAGGCATTTTTAAAACAATTCCGGAATCATGGTAAATTCAACAATTATCGATGTTTTTCTGATATATTTTTAGAGGTTTTGAAAATTATGTTTCTATTTAACAACAACATCATGTTTGGTCGAATAACCGAGGTTCGAGAACAACGACCAAGAACAATTACTTTACTCTTATTAGCGCCAAACTAAACATAATTCTTCTTCAACTTTGAAATCGCTTCAGTAGAATTATTATAATTCAGCTGTTTTTCGATATGAGACAAATTAAATAGTTGAGGTAGAATATTTTTTTTTGCACCATCCTCAAATTCTTTTTTCCCAATGTTTTTATTTTAGATCTGAAGCAACTATCATTTGTAAACTCATGAAAGTTTGAATCAAGTCTTGTTTTATCAGTATTCTGCTTTCTAAAAATCCTATCAATCTCTCGATCAGCAAACATATCTGAATCTGGGGAAAGGTTTTTGTCTACACTAACATTTTCTAACATTGTTATCAAACTCAGAATTTCTCAAACTATCAAAATTGAAAGCTATCTATCCAGACGATTTGGAAATTTAATTTCGTGTTTTTTAAATTTTGTGTACCCAAATACTTAAAAAATAATTTTGTGAATCCATATTTGTATTTAAGTAAATAATTTGTTAGACAACTTCTTTAAATGATCTTTACCGCATCTACTCAAGAAGTTCATTTTCAAAAATCAATGATAACAACAAAAACTGACCAACCAAATTGGTGGGACAAAAATCTATATTACACATCTTTGGAAATCTGATGAATCATTGTAGGGTAGACGACATTTGATTTTTGATTCAAATGATTTAATGTCAATTCTCATAGGATGGTTTGGTCACACCTCCAATTCTTCCAATACGGAATCAAAATCTAACATGCATTCTTATCACTTTTTATATAATGAACAATAATCCAATTGCGTATCTCCAACCGATCCCATAATCCGAGTCTTCTACAATTTCACAAAATTGATCACACATATCAAATTTCTTCTTCTACATACTTATTTCCGAGGCTTAATTGTATCTAGTCCTCATGAACGATTCACTCATAAAATGTGTTTGAATATTTTTATTGCAAGAATATTCCTTCCAATTCTCCGAATAGTTTAAAGGTTTAAAATTTTTTTTTTATACCAATGTTGTTGATTTCGACGTAATTACAAAGTTTTTTTTCATCTAATCCAGATCCTGTAAACATCTTCCAACTCCTTTAGTCTAACCACAATTTAAAAATGTATATGAATAATAGGAATGTTCAGCAAGACTTTTTTAACGATTTGAAAAAGGCAGCTCTTTTACGACCAACATAAAGGAACAATTACAATTTATTAACAAACATGGAATATTTTTCTCCAAAAATCTTCCCCCAATAAATCTCTTTACAGAAAAGTCCACAACATTTTTGTTGAAAGGTATTCTTTCATACTGGATTAAATTGAAGAAAAATTCTATTCTGGTTCCTTTTATTGTTTATTTCATTATGTTTTTCTCGGAGTTTATATGTATTTGTCTATTTGTTAAAAAAAAAATATCTTCATCATTCGGACTCATTTTTTGTTTTATTAATTTAGTTGATCTACTTTATAAATTGTAATACTAAACCTGAGGGTATTTTTTTCTTAAAAGAGCGGCTATTTTATTTTTATTTCTTTCCTGATTACTTTTGCTGAAATTGTTACGTTTCAACCCTCCATTTATTATAGTTTTTAAAAATTTTTTCAAGTTTCTCTCCTTCGTGTTCCCAATATCCTAGGTATTATTCTCCTTCAAAAACATTGCTCCAGCTGTTGGAAGCGCAACACAATCTTTCAACCTAAACTAGCCATATCCTTTCTTGATAAAAAAAATCTATCACATTGCTTTACTAGCTCTTGACAAAATCTTTCATCTGCTATATGTCTGGAAATTTGTGTCTCTATGTTTTGCATAAAAAATATCGTATGTTCCCACTATAGCAGCGTTTGTATCTAATTTATTGTATACCAAGGATCATCCTGTTTTTTAGTACTATTTTTCGAGTTTTGTAACCAGGCCCCAGATACTGATAAGTTGTGTATGTGTAATTTCAAAAAGGTAAATTGTTGATAAAATACATCATCAAAAGTCCGCTTACCCCAATTCAATCCATAGCCATGAACGTTAATTGCCGGCAAAAATTTCGTTATTACAAATATTTAAAATTCCATCAGGTTTTCTTTTCCAATCATTACAATCAAGTTTGTATCAATAATAAAATCCTTAATTAACTTCTCGCCATTTCCTTTTCCGCTTCCAAAAAATTGCGTTCTGTTCCCGCGCCTTTTCTTGAGCCATATAAATTTATAATTTATAATTCCATCGAGTTTTTTTGGTCAAATACAGTTCGAGTATATCTTGTACTTCAATTCTTATTATCATTGTATTTTCCTGCACACCTGAATCCTATCGATTCGTATTTTTCCCAAATTGGTTAAAAATTAATTTAAATACTATATTTTTACCGTCTACTTAGACTTAGGCTATCTTAAGTAGCATGGATCATATATTTTTTGTTAAGATTTGAGTCAGAATTCCCATAAAATTTACTGTATACTTTTTCAAATCTTCTTTCAGAATATAAATATAATCTTATTGGGATGCGTTCATATAGTCTGTTTAATAATCTCCATAAACCTTGAGTTCCTTCATAATGTTTTTTTCCATTAATAATGATATCATTACTGCTCAAAAATTAAACTGGGTAATATTTTGCCAATCATAAAACTTTTCTTTATTTTTATTCCCAATACAAACCAAATTTACTCCATCTTTTACTCTAGGAAGCGAGGCAATTTTTTTAAACCAATTTAGAACACCAATTATTATATCCCGTGTGTTCCCCAGGACTTATTTGGGTTCAACTATGGTTAGTAGTTCGCATTCAATGATTCGAAGGTCTAAATGGTGTTGAAGATGGTAATTTAATTGGCACAATTCGAAAAACTCTTCTACTTCAGATTCTGGAATTGAAAATATACAGCAAATTTGTACGATACAAACTGGAAACCAAATTCAAGTCCAAATTTACTGAATTATCAGCTATAAAACGTTTTTCTAATTTGTAACCTTCAGACATTATTTTAATTGGCAAGGAAAGTTACACAAGGTTTTGATTAATTTTTTATTGAATAAATTCCTTGTTCTTTTTCATATTCATGTGTTCGAAGTGTCTGTTCATTATTTAAAAATTCTTGTTGTGACTGTAATTTCTTTTCAGCGATTTGAAGTCCAACAGTTTTTTTCGCTTCTTCTAGTAGAATCGTTACGTATCACCATTTAATGTGTAGAACAAAATTTTGAAACGTGGAACGTAAATAAAAAACAACGTGAAACGTTGGAAACGTGGGCTGAAAACGATGAACGTGGAACGTAAAAACACGTGTGAACGGTCGGAGGAGAGGTTAATTTATAAAACATGGAACGTGTGGAACGTAAAAAACCGTGAACGTGGAAAACGTAAAAAAACGTGAACGTTTTGGGAACGTACTAAAAAACGTGAAAAAACAGATTTACCGATATTTCAAGTTGTTTTTTCGTCAAATAATGTAAAATTAAAAAAGAAGCGCTAAAGATAATGTAAAAATTAATTTTGTTTTTTTGTAACAAATTATTTTATCAAGTGTAGATTTTGTCAAGACCACTGAGAGACCCCCTCGCGCCCGCATTTAATATTAGAAAATTTATTCAAATTATTTACCCAATTTTTAGGCTCTACAAATGTTAGATTAATAAGTTAATAAATCCATAGTCTTCTTTATCCTTCCAATATGTGTTATCACATAATTCATATTTTAAAAGTGGATTAAAATAAGCTCATATCAGAACTCCCACATAATTCAGGTTATGTAAGATTCTTTCTCGAATAGTGATCGTCTCTGACTTAAAAGACACACAAACATAAATTCAAATTATTTTCCTAAGTAACCTTGATTTTAATTCAACCCTTGAAAGAGCATTGGCGAACAGATAGATACAAGGATACATGTTTTACTTGTGACGAGGACATAAAAGAAATTATTCCTTAATCTAAACGTCCCTGAATTTTCTAAAATACAATCACTCGGAAAAAAAACGAATTTTTTTAAAGAATATTGGTTTTACATTCGCTTAACGGTACTATGGTCCTCAGCAAGCATTATAAAAGTTGTGATATTTTTTTGCTATAAAGTTACTTTCTCAATAATATTTTTTGAATCATTTGTTGTAAATTTTTTGCTATGCGTCTTGATTATTAAAGTAGATTTACTAAAAACCATACAAAATTGGGAATAAGTGAATCAAACCTATTAGTAGATGAAATATGTCAATTAATAAAGTTGTGTTTTCCAGCAATCCCACTTGAACCAACAATTAACAATCCTAATAGGTTGATCTTTCTATGATTTCTTCTGTTCAAACATGTTTGTAGTTTTATTAATCGTGATCATTGTCGTGCTTTTTAAAAAAATATTTTTTCCATTTAAAATAAGCAAAGAAAAATGGAAAAGTCTAGTTCAAGTTGACTTCAGAAAAAGCTCTAAATTAGTTTTAAACTTTTAGAAAACACATCCTATTCATTTAGAGGAAGAATCAAATTATTCTTAAATCGGTATTAAGAGCGGTTTTTATTTCCTGACAATTTTTGTAATAAATATTAGTGAAAGTTCTCCTTATTGTATAGATTTTCTAAGTGAAAAAAACATAACAAAATATTAAGATTTAAACAAAAGGATATTATTCACCTTCACCGATCAAATAAAAAATATTCCTTTAAAACTTACATCTAGAAAAACATTCAAACAAAACAGATAAATCTTTTAAAATTTTGACGAAAACAAGTTTGAAAAATGCAAAAAAAATATCTCTTTAACCAAATTCAAACAAAATCACCAGTAAGAATAATGTTTTCAGCAATTATAGTAGATTTATTAGGGTTTGTTCAAGAAACTATTGAGCCAAATCAGGTATATTTAGGAAATAAAACGCCAAAATTTAGACCGTTGGATGTAATTGAAGTACATTGTAATCTCGTTGAACCTAGTTTCAAAAATCATACCGAACATCTACACAAAGAATCGGAAATATTGTACACATTTTACCCAAATGTTGCTTATGGATCAAAAATCAGTGAAAAACCGAATGAAATCGATTATATTCTAATTAGAAAAAATAATAACTGAATTCAAAAAATCTCTCTAACTATACAAGACTCTGAGGGAAATTTATTAAATAATGAGAGTAAAACAACAATATATTTAAGATTGAAGAAAGAATGATGAATCAAGGGGAGCTATTGAATAGCTTACCTTCAAAACTTTCAAAAACACACAGTTTTTATCAATGAATCTGGACTTTACACTCAAAATAAAAATTACTAGTTAAATTTCTTTTCTATCTAAATGGAGACAGTTGTAGATCTAATAAATAATCAACTCAAATTCAATAATACAGAAATTTTTACGATTGTTGACGAAAATAATTAATTTTGGTTTAAGGCGAAAGATGTTGCAGAGGTGTTTAGAATATAAAGATACGAAGAAAGCAATTAAAGAACATGTTAAAGAAAAATATAAAAAAGCTTCGAAAACATACATTCTGAAGGTAGGGGTGATTCGCCCCCGCCTTCAAACTTTCAAAAAAACACTGTTTTCATAAATGAAGCAGGCATATATTCTTTAATCTTTAAATCTAAAATGAAAATAGCAGAAATGTTTCAAGATTGGGTTTTAGAAGAAGTTTTACCAAGTATTCGTAAATTTGGTGTGTACAAACTTGAAAACGAAAATAAGCAGTTAAAAGATGAAATCAAACAGTTACAAATTTTCAGGTCAAATGAAATCCTTGAAAATAGAGAATCAAGAATTGCGAATGGAATTAATGAAGAGATATGATATGTAAAAATTTTGATAAGAAAAAACACCATGTTTTTGTATTAATTAAAAAGAATCACATGTGGGAATATCCTTATTACGTTATCAGAGCTCAAAAGAGAGAAATACCGAAAAGATTGAAAGAACTTGAAATTGATAACCCAGAAATGGATATTTTATTAAGACATGGAGATCAAAATAGTATAAATCTCTACAACCAAATGAAAGAATCTTTGAATATTTTATACAACGGAAATCGTTTTACTACAAATATGGCAGAATCTCGACTGATTTATAGAATATCTAAATTACACGATGAAAATGTTTCTAAATTTTACTAAAAACTCTCGATTTATTATATTTTGTTTGTAAATGTTAAGCATAACTAGGTAACCATCGTAGAATTTTTTTTCATATTCACAAGGCATTTCGTTTTTATAACTTTCGCTGAAAATTTTTTTAGCACAATCTTTGCAAAAAGCATCTTTTCTATCTTTACTATACTGCCAGTTATTAAATTCAGAAATATTTTTAATTTCTTTACAAAAGTAACACTTTTTTTCTTCTAAAGTTAATTTTGTCCATTATATCATATAATTCCTTACAATAACAGTCTTTTCTATTCTTATCCTTATAAAAATTCTTGACACTTTGTACATTTCTTTTGAGACTCCATTTATATAGAAAAAATTATTACACGATGAAAATGTTACTAAATTTTATTAAAAACTCTTAACTTATGATATTTAGTTTGTAAATGTTTAGCATAACTAGTAACCATTGAAGAACTCTTCCACATTCGCAATGAGTCGGTTTATTTTGACTTTCTCGGAAAATTCTTCTAGCACAATCCTTACACAAAGCTTGTTTTTTTATCTTTACTATAATGCCAGTTGTGAAATTCTGAAATATTCTTAATTTCTTTACAAACGCAACATTTTTTTCTCTTCTAACGTTAATTTTTCTATTTTTTCGTATAATTCTCTCTCATATTTACTACGACAATCCCTACACACACCCTAATCCTTCTTTTTTATTCTTATTTTTATAAAAAGCTTCAAAATCTTTAAATTCTTGACACTGTGTACATTTCATTTGAGACTCCATTTATATAGAAAAAATTACAGCTTTGACTTTCTCAATTCATATTCATAAAACTTTCCGGTTATTTCTTCATTATTTAAATCTTTTATACTATAAGTTACAGGATCTGTGTTATTAATTTGATAAATCACAAAGATTTCTCTTGACCAATTGTTCTTATATTTGTTCGAAAATGTTGTTTTTTTACTAACAATTCTTACATGATCATTGATTTTAAATTTATTTTTCGTGTGAATTTCTGGTGGAATATACTTGAAAACGGTCTCTAATAACTCCTTTTCTGCATCCTTATCTACGTCTTTGGGCTTCATTTTGATTGTGCTGTGAACTGTATTGTTATAATTGTTTACGATTTTTTGAAGAATATCGATCCATTTAAAGTTTTTATTAATCTCAAAAATTACTTTCATTCTCTCATTTTGAGTTCTGTTATATCTCTCTACAATACTTGATTTCTCTTCGTTTTCAGTATGATAAATCTTAATGTTGTATTTTCTCAAAACATCATTAAATTCTTTATTTTTTAACTCTAAACCCTTATCTGTATGAAGTAGGTTAGGAGGTTTGTGATTGATCCTTATGGCATCTTTTACTATATCTTCGAAAGCTTTTGAAATATCCTTGCCGTTTTTTTCTTTTGATAGCTCTTGACCAAGCATATTTTGAGAAAGTATCAATAACATTTAACATATACTTAAATCCATCATTTTGATCTGAATAGTTAGACATTATAACTAAATCTGCTGCCCATAAATCTTCAATTCCTAATGTTATAATTTTTCTCTTTTTAAACTTTTTTCGTACTGGTGCATGAATTTCTCTAGCTTCAATCTCTATTTCCTCTTTGTTCTTCAATTCTTTCTTTACTTGTTTTTCATAAGGATTCTTTATAAATTTACTCTTATTTGTCTTACATTTTGAACATTTTGCTGCAATTCTATACAATCCGTTTTGAGTTTGAACAATTTTAGAATCTATATTTTTCATTTTTTTCTTACATTTGTGGCAGTGAGTTAAATCATCTTCCATTTATATATCAAAGTTTCCAAGTTTATTTAATTCGTCTAAAATATCTGTTTTATATCCATACGGTACTGTATCGATCTTATTTTCTAGGATAATTCTCTTATCATCTTTAGCGCTCAGTGCTAACTTGTTTATGGTAACTGTGTACAACTCATGTTTGTAGCTTCTAATGCAAGTCATCTCTCTAAATTCTTCTTTACTTTCGAACAAACATCTCTTCAAGTTTTCGATATTTATTGTTTTATTTACAACGCTTCTCTTAATTCCTTTACACCTAACTGGATTTTTGTCTAGATATTTGTACGAGTACATTTTCGATCTCAATCCACAAAATTCTTCTAAAACTTCGCTATTTAACTTATCTTTGAATTTCCCTATTACCTTCTTATTTTTAGTAGTGAAACAATCGTGATCTTTTGGATAATCACTTGTATCAAAGTCATCTATATTTTCTTTAATAATTTTAAAAGGATCTCGTTTCAACTCTAAGAAATAACTGTCTGTATCCATGTAACACAGATTCAAATCTGGGTCAAACTTCTTTAATTTATCGTAATAAAACTCATACATTAACAATTTTGATAGGTCAAGAACTGAAAATCCTATGTAGATCGGTTTGTTAAATTTAACCTTTTGTTTGAACATGTGACTCGCTATACAGTTATCGTAAAAGATATTGAAACATTTGAAGTTCGTTTTCTTGGCCTGTTTCATTGAAAATTCTTCATTTCCTAGTTTGATATCACATCTATTTCGCACATTTTCCATAGATTTTCCAAAAACAGAGTTGTTCATCAGCTTGTAAAAATCTTTCTCAAAGTCACTTGTAGCTTTGGTTCTCATGTTTGTGTTAAAATCAATGTACTTTTTCATAAAAGGCTTCTGATCGAACGCTATAACTCTATTCACATGTTTCAACACCATCCCTTGTTCGAGGTAAAATTTCAAATTTCTTGAATGAACGACGTATTCAGTTTTATCCAGTAAAGTTGTGCAAAGTTTGTTTTTATAATGTTCGGGAGCAAGAGGTAAATCCTTGTGATGTTCATGTAAATTTGTTGGATATCCTAGATCAACTTCGAGAATATAGCCATAATCTTCGTCGCCAGTGAGTTCTAAAATTGTTTCTTGCCACTCTTCTTTTGTATATGTTTTAGGATTCATCCACTTGATATCACTAAACGGCAGTTTTTGCATAAGACCATAACCATAAAGGTTGTTTGCATCGACATAAAGTAAATAGTTTTCAGGTTTTGTCTTATCGAAATCTTTCAAATATTTGTTATTTGCTTTCACATATCGCTTAATACATTGAGAAATACCTCCACGAATACCTTTTTCAATCATTAAATACATATCGTAATCGTGTATCAGTTGAAGCTCGATTTTCGTTAATTTTAACATAGCGTCCCATGCGAGGCTTGGAGCTGTTAGATAATGTGCTGGATCAAGTTTGTAACAATTTAGACAAATGTTTCTGAAGTTTTCGAATATATCAGCGAGCAATTGTACATCTTGGATATTGTACAAATCAGAGTAATTTCCAAGATTTTTATCTTTTAATTTGTTCCAAACGCTCAAGTAGTGTTGATAATCTTTCTCAGATATGCTCTCGTCTGTCAAAAGTGAATAGAAATCTTGAATTTTCAGCTCTTCTGTGTAATCAAGTTTTTCAATACTATCGATAAATTCGTAAGGAAATATACCTTTTCCAGATAGAATTTTAAAGATTTCTTCTTCGTCATTTGGTTGTCTTTCTAGAATTGCGTTCAGACCATCTTGTATAAAATGATTTGTATGTTTGAAGTCTTCTTTCTTGAGGTTTTTAGCTAACTTTTCAATAGACGATGCCATGAATCTAAATGTGTCTACGAAAGAAAACTTGATAAATTTTCTAGGTTTATCTTTGTCAAACTCATAGCCATATCCAGAATTTACAGAATAATTTATGTATCGTTCATCGGTGTTTGCAACCAAATCAACGTTTCCATATTGTCTAGCCAATTTCTTTATGTACAAATGAGTATCGTAATTTGACATATTGTGACAGAAAACTGGGATGTTCTGGGGAAATTTCAAATTCAGATTGCAACATGAATGAGCTGTGCCTCGAAATTTACCTGTTAAATGACAATGATCTCTTACTTTTAATCTTTTTTCACCATCAAAACCTTCTGTTTCACAGATATGACAAACGTTTGAATTTTGATATGAAATTTCTTCTTCTTCGGTCAATTTCATAGGCTTCATGTTCCTTGAATTATATTTTTTAGCTATGTATTTTGATATTTTATTGAGTTCTTAAAACAATTTTGCAGGAACATTAGGCAAATCGTCTTCATTTTTTGCTCTATAACATATAGGTTTGTACATGCGATTGGTCACATTCGACACTAAATATAGAGTAAAACCATAAGGAATGTGCTTCTGAATCTTGGTTGTAGTGTTGATCTTTGTGGATTGTTCTTGCATGTCGGAATTTTTTATAATATGCTCTCTAAATCCATAAAAATAACGTACGGATGGTTAAACTTCTTTTGATAATTAGTAAATTTAGTTGTTTGACCTGAAAACGGCATAATTGGCTTACAAACTTCATGTTGCTTGCAAATTTCTAAATGATCTGTTAAATCTCCAGATTTGTAGAAATGGCTTAACATCTTCTACATAGAAAATTTTTATGTCCATGTTTGGATGTTTGAGAACTCACTAACCTACTTAAATCGGTTATCAAAACAAAATGAGATTTGTCTTCTTGTTTTACATACAGTAGATCAATATTTAATTCTGCATCATATTTTTCAGAAATTTGTAACGGAACAACCCTAATACTTTCATCAAAACTGTAGACATTGATAGACATTTTTGGATATTTGTACTTGGAATTGTAACTTCGTTTCTAAAATAATTGTATATCTTTTAAGGACATTGGATATTGGAAACCTGAAAATATCTCGTCATTTACAAATTTTTTCGTATTGTTTTGCTCTGTCAACATGTGTCTCGGGTTTTTCAATAGCACATCGGATAGAATAAATAAAGCAATAATCATCTTTATTTTTGATATTTATACAAGCTTTTTTATCTTTGATTTTCTTTGGCAAATCGATATATGATCCAGCATTCATCATTTCGTGTTTGTTAAGGCTCAAAACTAGTTGTTTGCAGCTTTTAAATGTCCATCCTGAACCCCTATTTGGATGATTTGTCTGTTCTCGATGTGATAATTAATTAAATTGTTTAGAAATAAAGTCGTTTACATCAAAGATCTCGTCTGCTTTTATAGTAAAGTATATTGGGCAAGTTTGTGGTTCACCGTTTACTAAAGTTCGTTCGTATTCGCATTCCAAAGAGAGATATCCTTTACTATTTTTTCACAGTGTCTTGAAATTTTTCTATTAAACTTTTAATTTCTGGGCGCATAATTGAAAGATATTTGTAAATTGACATAAAATTATCGCTCAAATTCGTTAAAATGTATTGCTTGAAAAGACCTTGCATAGAGGATAAAACTTCAACATCTATGATATTTTCAGGTTTTTCGTTAAGAGTTTTATCAATGTTTTCAATGATTTCAGACTTGGTTTTATCGTTAGTACCGATAGCCAACTTTTCAGCTATTGAATGAATTTTTTTCATCATTAAATAGGTCGAGATTTTTCTTTTCAAAACTTTTGAAATTTCTCTTTAATTCTCGTAATTTCTCAATATTATTCATGTTTTCGTGATCGGCAATTTGATTTTCTCTAGCCCATTGTCTTAAATAATTTAGCTCCTTTTCATGAATTTCTTTATTTTGGCATGGATTTTTGAGTTATAATGTCGATCATAGTTTTTTTCTTAAAATTTCTTTTTTACAGAATGGACATGATATTTTATCGGGCTCCATTTATATTTAAAAAATTTGAGTGTGTCAAGTTTCACTGTTTAGTAAAATATCTTTTTATTAAGGAAAATTTATCAACTTTTAAGCTTAAAGTTGGCAATAATTTGAGATAATTCAGTAGATTTTCAGGATTTTTTCAAAAAATCTCTAATACTAGTGTGTAGGGACCTTAAAAAACCTTGATTTTAACCCTAAAAACTGTGATTTTCACCCCACATTGATTGATTTGACTAGACAGCTCAAGAAAGTAGAAGCAAACAGCTATAGATTCGGTAATTTTTCATTCATGAGTTACAGATTCGTTTATTGTCCTTTAAACAGTATTTTCCATTGATTTTCTGTTGGCTCCGAAAGTGGTCTAGAATCGGGAGGTCTATATCTACTTATATATATATATATAATCACACACTGTCACTACAGTAAACCGGCACAATCCCCCCCACCCCCCCCCCCCCCCACATTTATTCACAATTTTATATAACATCGGTTTTAATACGAACATTTCAGACCTATATCTACTTTTAATTTTCGAGATTTATCATATACACTGGAGTTTGTACACAACTCATTTTGCCCAAAGTCTTTATTCCGACGTATAGTTTTTTTCTGACCTAGTTTCCTTTGGGATATTTATGATGTTAATTCAAATTTTGATTGTTGGAGTAAAAATACTCCATGTAATTGATAAAACACGTTGTAATTATATCCGATTAATTCCGGTCTAGACTTATATTATACTTCCAGCCAGATCTTATTTATATTCTTTTATAATTATTTTTTGTGTTTAGTACTTGAAAATATTTTGGAGCTACAGCACATTATACTCCCTTATCATCAGACAACCAATGTACGTTAAAAAGATATGCGATACTCAAAAGACAATGTGCTTATGTTTAAACATTTGTAACAATTGTTAAACAGAACTAACAGACTAGATAATTAAAATACCCATAAACATTTCAAAGTAACGAACTTAATTATCACACTTTTAAGTACCATTGTTGACTCTTAAATATCACGATTTATGTTTGTAAACTAATGCTCTATTTCTCAATATCCGAAAAAACAACATTAATAACTATATACCTAACGTATTGTCCTATGTCGTATGGTTAGTAAATAAATAATATTATCTCTTAGTCTTGTACAATTTACAATTTCGTCTACACTCTCCCATGTTTATTTAGACACAATAGTGTGACACCGAGAGGGCAAACATAGCTCCAAGTTTGTTGTGGGTCTTCCGTGGACAAAACAAAGATATTCATTGCTTAAAGGGGTAGAAGGGCAATAAACATAAATCAGTGGTGGTGTACACAGTGGACAGTCTGTTTGTAAACAGCCGGCAGTGTTCAGGAGGACGGAGTTGAGTGTTCATGAGTTCCAAACCGCTCTAACAGAGCTTGTTCGCGGGAAGGAGGGACGCAGTTCAGTTCACTGGAGGCCACATCTTCCATCTTGATACCGGTCATCATGACTTTAACTTGCGCTGGTCTGTACGCAAAGTTAGTCATATGTACGACCCTACTAAAACTAACAGACTAAACAATATTACTCATTGTATGTTAATCTGCCAATTCTATCTTCGGGAAAAATTTCACCTATGTGTAGTATATCTGATCACTCCAATAATATTACTACAGTTATAATGGTTTGTACGCTCCACCCAGTATTTTATATATACTGTATACTATACTGGGCGAACAAATTTATTTTAAACCCTTTAAAAAATTCTTATTCTCATTCCTCTAAGGGACCAGAATCATTCAATGGGCACATAAGTTCTTATTTGAGATCCTTTCTTGATGGCCTGTAAAATGCAATGTCTTATATCCTTTTTTAACCAACATTCAGTTTCATTTATAGTTATACTTAATCTCATAAATGTACCTAACATGGTGAGGTCTTCACTAACATATATGTTTGATGGTATCAGAAAGAGGTCATTCGATTCTTACTCCACCTGTTACTTTTGCGTTGGGTAGTTTACACGCTGTAACAAAATAGGCTGCGTACCAACCAAACCAGCTTAATAAACCTGGTTCAACTGTCAGGAAGGCAATTATTTAGGCACGATTGACATAAATTTTTACTGTGGTTTCATCCGCCGGAAAGCACCTTCGTGACTGCCTTATATCAAGAATAAACTATATACCCTTATCAGCAGTGTTTGGAAGGGGACTGTGTAGTAACTCTAGTGTAAGAATAACCCCTCAACATCACTCCACACCTTTTCACAGAATTAGTATTACATACAACCCAGTTCTTGGAAGATACCTTCTACGCTTATTCTAATTCATTTTTTAATGGATGGCGCTTGGATAGGTGCCATATTTGTTTTTCTCAAATCATTTAAAAATTTACGTTCTGACCTTCGCCCGGTAATCTAGCGGTCAATCCTGACACTCTTCTGCCGGGAAGGGCACAGTTTAGATAGCCAAAGAGGCCACCAAAGCATTTTTGAAACTCTTTTGGATAACCATTATTGAGTTAGTTACAGTTAAATAACTCCACTACAGTACACTAAATAATGCAGTTTTTTGTTTCGTGAACGTGAACGAGGACTTTAAAAAATACAAGTAGCTTTTACAGTACTTTACAAACTATATTTGGCGTATTATATAAATTTGGTTGGAGCTTTAACACTCACTCTAGAATACCAATGTGTCCACTACGGCTGCGACTTCAAAACTACGTCCCCACGTACTAAAGTGCTGTTATTCACATAACAGACACCCTATAAATTAGGACAACAATTCCTCGTATTCTTCACATTACCTTTGATTTGTAATGTTCAAAAGTATATTTTTTAATTTAAGTGTTTATAAAATGTTAAACGCAATACAACCAAAAAAAACTGTTTTAAACTTTCCATGTGTTCTAACTAGCTTCTAGAAACAACCCAACATCTACGGTTGACTAGGGTAGATTTTATTAGGGGGTCTTTGTGTATTCAAAACTTATAAATAGTTGTAAGTTTTACGACTAAGATGTTCAGCATAGTTAGAAGACTACATATACGGGTTTTATCAAAAATCTGTATAGCAATTTTTCATCAGCAATAAATTGTCTTTCCCGTTTCTTATCTGGACAGCGCTGTCTCAAAACCACAATGTTTATGTTAAAACCTTACATCAAGAGCATGATATCAAACTTTAGTTTTACACGCCTTTTCTTACAGTCTATTAAATAAAACACGTTAGCTGTACTATTAAAAAAATATACCATTTTTTCACTATATTTAAACTCTATTAATTTAAAAGCAAATCTTTACCCTACAGCGAGCATTACATGTTAAAGGGGATTTATCCCAAACGCTGATACGAATTTATATGTTTTAACTTGAAAGACACCTTACTTATTCTATATCACTTGCAGTCCGAACCAACACCATTTACACTCTCAAATGTCTTCACTAGATAGGTACGATTTTAGGACTGGAATAAATATTACACAAACTGATATCAAATTATTTTTTTATTTATATTCTTTTTATACAATTTATTTACAATCCTTATCCTTGATAAATTAAAAACTCTAGTCTCCGTTCATTCTAAATAACAAATGTAGTTTTGGTGAGTTTTGGGGTTCATGATCGGCCCAAAAATAAGAAATAGTTCGAGCAAGGAGGGTTATTTAAATAGACTTATATCAAATCTTTGGAAAAGCAATTTTTAAGAAGCACGATTTAAATAAACTTCCACCAGGATATTTATACAAAGCCAACTAACTTTATCTATCACTTAATTTATCTACCTTATGTTTCAAAAAACACCATTACTGGCTTTTGAGAGCAGAGGAAAAGACACTCCCAGATTGTTAGAAGAAATTATGTACCGTATAATTTTAAAATTTTTTATTTTTTAAAAACCCATTATTTAAGGATATTTTTTTAACTGAGGAGATAACAAAGTAGGATAGATAGATTAAATTGTAAATTCAAGATTTATTCATTTTGTTGGTTTTGCGAACACAAAAATGATGGAAAAAAATTTCGCAATATTAAATTTACGTTTTGGACAAATTGAATTCATGCTCATTAGTTTATTATTGGTTTTTGGTAATAAAAAAATTACATTTTAAAAAAAAAATGGATTAAGAGTTTAGTATGAGTATCCCCGCTACGACCCAATGCAGTTGTAGAGGTGGAAAGACGAGAGACGGGTGAGTAGAACAGATTATTAAAATATACGATATAAATGTTACTATATAATATAAAAACAAGTATCCAACAAAACGATTGATTATTCTATATTCAGGTTAGTTTCCAAAAAAAAAATTCATTTATACTCTATTCCAATATGTATTTATTTCTAAATGTATACAGAATCATAAAACTCCATTCCATAAACCATTCATCCCAAAGCCACGGCATGAATGATAAGTAATTTTGTCCAGTTATTATTGACTCTACCATAAGGTAAAACTACCATTTCCTTCCAACATTCTCATTTTATACGGGAAATTTCTATTATGATTATAATTATAATCTTGCGACCTTGCCCACCCATAAATTATGGAAAACCTTTGAAGGGCTTTTTTAAATTCATAACCCATAGGAGCAGGGGGAACGAAGGCACATCGTTCTTTAACTTGTCCAAACAATTAACACAGGAAAGTAAGTCCAAGATATCTTTGGAGTAAGTTAATCGCTCTACGGTGTCTGGTTAAAAACCTTTTTTTTAAAAAGGAGGACACAAAAAACCTTGTCAGATTGAAAAATACCTCCTGCTTTTTAAAGCTGAGTTTAAAAAGCTTAACAGTTAGAGAAAACCTCCTGCCTGAATCCAAACAGATTACAATGACACTGCCTCTCTGTTTTCGTTCGAATTATACGAGTTGGGAATCAAACCTGAAAAATTTAAAATGGAAGTGCTTTAACTGCAAAGATCACATTTATGACCTTTGTTCAAATGCCCGTTCAAAATATATTGTCACAGCGAAATGATAATCCGTTTTAACTTGACTAAACATTTCCGATGGGACTTAGTTTTATGTTTTGAATTCAACTTAATTATAAAACACGCGGGCCAAAATTCTGATTCTCTTTCCCGAAAAACATTTGCGGATTAGTTAAATTACTAAAGTTATGAATTAAGTTATAACTTTCCCTTTTTTCCAATTCCCCCGCCATTTCCCTTTACTTTAAACATATTTTTTAAAGTAGTTAAAGGTATTTCAAAACATTTTATTAATAAACAATTACCATTTATTTTGTATTGGTTAACGCCTATTACATGCAATGGTTAGTCTGTGTGGGTGGATTAGTTATCTTGTAAGTAACTACGATGATAATTTTTTTATTATAAACTAATTATTATAAATTCAAGGGCGTCCATAAGGGTTTGTATTTACAATTTTTTGTTCAAAAACCATAATCTATTACTGATCGGGTTTGCAAACTTCTGAAAATTAATAAAGATTTATAACTATTAGGAGCAATCGAACTCTGTTAAAGCAAAAAATATCATCAATATAAATCAAACTTAAATTACCAGCTGCTAATTTTTAAACCTTACAATAACCTATATTGTTTCGTTTATTTCTTGAACGGCAACACTACGCAACTTTCTGATACACATGTTTTGTAAGAAATGACACTGTACAATATAAAGTGTTGTACATTTTTAAATCCTATAATAACAATTATGATAATATAAATATTAAAAACACATTTATATTATTAATAACTATATATATATATATATATCATATATATATAATGGTGTATATACAAAATAGAGTTGTCAACGTATACTTTAAAAAAGTGTAGAGCTATTAATACGAAAATCATCCCCGCGTAAGCAGCAAAATGTTGTCACAGTTTGTACCAAAAACTATACAATATTCTTTCTGTTTATAACCTTAGTTTCTTATTTCTAAACCAGCAATCATTATCTCACATCTAGATCGTGGAGACATAGTTGATATATGTATCTGGAAAAAAAAAAGATGAATTCACATATAAGAAAACATGAAATAAAAAGGAGAATTTTATTTAAATCCAACTACTTGATTATTCATATTTAACTATCTTTCAACCATCATTCGATAACACTTTCCGAAATGAATTGTGAAACTATTTCAAAGTGTTATTCTCTTGATAATTACTAGTTTAATTTCATTTCCGTATATTTCTATAGTAGTTATCAGTGTTTTCATGTCTTTAAATGTCAGACAGTAGAAAAATATTAATTACTCCACTTTATATTTATTCTTGAAAAGTCAGGTAGTTCACAAATTATGACGTGGACATTTCAAGCTTTCGATATCGTTCCAGCCATTGCCAAAAATTACAATTTTCAACGCTTACAACAGTAATCTAATAAACAGTATTTATTTTATGACAAACCGCAACGAGTACGTTTCATCCGATTACCTATCTGTTATCTGGAAAACAATCCAATTCAAATTGGACGTTTCTATCCGAGTACCAGCTTAATTTTACAGTATGTTCCAGTTAAGCAGCTTCGTTTATTTTACATGCTTTTATTGAGGTTCCGCTATTTGGAACCACACTATAATCTTATAAGAGTGATTACGAGTAAATTAAAAAACTACCGCCTTGTAATTGTTGAAAACTATCCATTAGAAACATATTACATGCGCTATGCTATGTGTTGATACGCGACTCGTATATTTTTTGCTTTGGTGTAACAGTTTTTTTATCAATACACAGATTTATTAGCACAACGGAGAGTTTAGGCTTCTTTTATTACAATTTACGATGAGTTAAAATAAAAAGTCAAAATGTTAATGTAGTACTTTTTTGTTTACACTAATATTAAAAATAAAAACAAAACAACGTCACCCATCTTCTTAATGATTTCTTCTCTTGTTGATAAAGTTGATGAACTAACAAATCACAATGCTTCAGCCAAAAAAGCTGAACATTTTTTACAAATATTATATAAACAATGATAAATACATGTTTTTTCCACCTCCTGAAACATATATTGTGAATATCAATTACAATCATTGTGGCAAGGTATTTATAACAAATTGTGGTAAGAAGCACAATTTATTGGATTCGGTTTTATTTATTTTACAGTTACATTATTTTATAATAACAAGCAAATATTATTATGTGGCGCCTTAAGATGTTTTTTACAAAGTATTAATAACTGTATTAATACTACAACTAGAATTTTCGACGTACAGAAATTATATACCAGTGTAATTATTCATTATAACTGTGAGGATAATTTAAACGTACGTATCCATATTTTCTTATTTTACTGATTACTTTTACGAGTTATGTATTAATCTGGTTATGCTTCATTTGCATTACAGTGAACCATGCACAAAAGGATATTCTTTCTTCTTTGTCTATGGACTCTTGTAGCATTAACTATTACCTGTACATTTGGAGGAGCGCTAGTTTTGTGACACCTATGTTTTTTTGAGTAATTGTTATGACATCTGTAGATTATGTTATCATATATTTTAAAAACCTGTCCATCACACTTTTTACTTTTCATTTACTCATATAACATTTTTCGGAAATTAACATTACTATGCACATTGATCTTCAGGTATATCTTAGTACCATGAAGATGAATTTAACCAGAATTTGACGAAAGTTGTACATAGTTATTAAAAATATAAAAAAGTGTTAAACCTGTGTGTTTAAAAGTGTTAAAAGGGTTTATAATTATTATACATATTTATAAAACACTATTACGAGGCGTACGGCATACATCTCTGATATGAGGCTGATTGTTGATTTTTTACTTGTAGTATTATTGATCAAAAATTTTAGCTTTCAAAATCAAAATTACCTTTTCAAGTATTCACCGATTACGGTCAAATGTATGGTTCTTCGTTATAACATTAAGTTATTATAAACTCTATTAGCAGGGAGTTGATCCACATTTTCATACTTATTTACCGTTTAAATTAATGCACTAAAAACAGTTATTTTTGGTACTCACAGATTGAGTTTTCCCGGATCTTTTAGTTTATTGACGATTTTTATGGTAGTTAATGTAGTATTTGTATGGCTTGTTTTACTGTAAAACAGATGAACTATTGGAGTGAAATGTTTACAAACCAAGCTAACAGAATCATTGCGTGTTTTAGGTACTAATTAAATGTATTCATAGTCTTAGGATATATATATATATATATATATTATTATATATATATATATATATATATATATATATATATATATATGTATATATATATATGTATGTATGTACATATATATATGTATGTATGTACACATATATATATATATATATGTATATATATTTATTTATATATACATATTTCCTGAGTATATCACTGAGCTCCTCCTAAACTACTAAACTGATTTTGACGAAATTTAATGCTTGTTTTTTGAAGGGGATTCGAGTATTGGTTTAGATTCAGTTTGGTCAAATTTAAATAGTTTATTTATTTAAGTTTTATTTATAAATATTGTTGTTGATGTTGGGTGTTTTATATTGGAATCCGGCAGATTGCGCTACGACACGTAATATAAATTGAACTGATTACTTAACAGCTGTTAACACTTACAACTGAAGATCATCAAAGAGGCAGAAACATTTGTTTATAGTTACATTTAAATTATTGTAAAGTGTTTGATCAGTAGTTTAATTATAAATTTAGATTGTGCCAATGATCCATCTAATGCAATGGAAATGCTATTAATACGCTGTTCTAAAACATACCTTATTGTATTAAAGCCGTGAATGTTTGCACATAAAGTAAACGAATCTGGTTTGCTCCTTTAACATTTTGGATGGCATTTTTATTGTAGTTATAGAAAAGCAAAATGGGGATAACACACTCTTGCCGTTATCCTTGATGTATATACCTCTTATACATATTTATTGATTGCTAAAGTATGTCAAAATCGCTTAAAACACTAAAATTAATTATAAGTTGGATTCCGAAACCAAAATATGAGGACGATTTTTTTATCAGTGCAACAGCATAAATAAATTTATTGTGGAACCGTATAATATTTTAGTCCTGGAGCTTTTGAACAAGAACAGACTCATATTGACAGCAGCAACTTTTTAGTTGTACTATACACTTTCGTCATTAGGATAAAAAGGATAACTCTTATTGTTACTGAAGCCATCAGAGAACTTTAATAAATTATCATGTACATGTTGAATCTTATCAAAACAGTTTCACTTTACAAACTCAGAATCCCAAAGTACTGTTCTTTAAAATTAAATCTAAAATGGATCAGGAGATTATAATAGCTATGAGTTCTGTCCTCTAGCCAAATCTATACTGTGTATTGTGTTGTATACAAAGAATACATGAATATATTGTCCAGTTTTTCAACAGGAAATTGCGTGCCAAACCGCGGGTAACTGCTAGTATATATTGAGCAGTACTAGATGGTAAAAAATCGTTTGCATGGGGTTGGGTCCGTGAGGACCGAATCCCTTACTGGATTGCAAATGCTTTCGTCCCTATAGGATTCGGTGTTAACGGAATATTACATATTCGGATCTCACGGACAATATCTTATTTCGGAGCTGGCGGACTCTACGAATAAGTATTCGAGGTTATAGGAATGTTTAGGTTAGAATTCGGAGCTGACGGGAAAGTCCATTTTTCGACCTTGGCGGATTATTTTCGGATGCTGACGGAAAGTTTCGTTTTCGGTCTTGGCGGAAAATTTCACTATTCGGCCCACCTGGCGGATTCGGTCCTCACGGACCCACCCAAAACTCAATCGTCCGATGAGGGCCGAAACTGAAGCATTCCGTCAGCGCCGAATTTATAGCAGGAGCAGTCCGTTAACTCCGAATAAATACGTAACAGTCCGCCAACTCCGAATTGGGATTTTTCCGCCAAGTCCGAATCTGATTCTTTTCGCAAACGTCGAATATTGGACTCGCCCCCAAGTGGAGAGGTATGCGCGCAGTCGGTGAAATGGGAGGAGCTTAGCGGCGAGTCCGCCCAGGCCAGGGGGAATCACAGGGGGTCCCCCAATTACAGTGTTCCGGTTCACGAGCTCCTCATGCAGCGGCATAATGAGGTGATCGCAACCGGCGGAGAGAATGAGTGGTGATGGAGGGCCCCCCCTGCCAACTACAGATAGCCCGTGTATTGGAATAGTGGAAAGAGCAGTCCGCGCGTTCTCTCTCCGTACTCCTCTGAAATTTAATTTAGTTCACTACCTGGCAAACCTATTAAAATGTATCACTGTATTTTCAAACCCTTTTCCGTAGTTTAGTACAGCATACATATATTTAAATTACATTTTAAATGCTGTATGTTGCAGGATGCAGCACAATTAAATTGCAGGCAATTAATCTGGACAAACCTCTTAAAATGTACCACTGTGTTTTAGCTTCTACTCTGAGTTAAACACCTTTCAATTAATTTGGTAAAACATACATATATATTACATTTTCAAAGCAGGATGCAGCGCGCATTTCATTAAACCTTGATTTTACAACGTAATTAATGACAGGCAATTAATCTTGTCTACATACAAATAAACCAATTCAACGGAGTATCGAAAGACCCAAAAAGACGTAAGGAAGTCTACTGTAACAAAGTAAACCTCGTTACATTCAGTGGCGTAGCTAGAAAACATTCGAGGGTGGAATTAAACATCCCAGAGGATTAAAAAGAAGCGCCCCTACCCACCAAATATTTAGAAATTTGTTTGTTTACAAGTGAATTTTCAATTTAATTGTACTTTTTTTAATTTTCTTAGTCCACTCAAATGTGATTGTAAGCATTCATGCTTGAAAACATTTAAACTTTTCAAAAGATTCGAGACTTGTGTTCTTAGCATAGTACCGTAGTTAAGTAGTGATCTTCAGGGTCTCCAAAATACAAAATCAACAATTAAGTTGAGTTTTTTAATTGCATCTTTTGTATTAAAATGTAAACAAATAAAATTGTTTTTATAACATTATATTTGGTTCATTGCATTTTCCAACAGCCTTAATCAAATAAATATAATTTGTAGGTTACATTACTATTAGTTAGAAAAATTATTCGATAAATTGCCATGTATTATAGATCTGATCAGCATTACAATCGCGTACGCCAGACGACACATGACACATATCAGGCTTGGTCGAAGTTACACGCACAATTTCAAGTCTATAGGCCTAGCTTATTTTTCATTCTCGATATATCCAACAAACAGACAGAGAAATCTATTGCTATTGCTATAAGTTAAAACTTGATCTAATAACTTGAGGTTATTAAAATATGGAATACTTAACAAAGTGTTTCAAATACTAAAGTTCTCAAAAGAAAATACGATAAGATATCAAAGGACATGCCACAGAAAGGAGATATAATCAACCAATACTGCAACCCTGCACCTGGCGTAGAAACGCTGGCTTGACTTATCAACTATCCAGCCACTTCCGTTTCATTCCAAAATAGACTGGTCTTCCCTCCAAAAATTATAAATTAGTTTAGAACTAACAATCAATAATTTTAGAACTGTTCTCATCGGACTAGTAGCAGTGGTGTGGTGGTGTGTGGGGTGGTGTACTATATATGTTTAAACATTTGTTGACACATTTTGTAAAGTGTTTTGGAGTTATAAAGAAATTTCAATATTAATATAATTAATTCTATATAATTTCTATGTTTTGCAGATATGTTCGGATATAAGACGACTCATTAATTCGTAAGATAATAGAAATCAGAACCGTTCCGAATCTGAGGTCGCTATCAGCCGCATGTACAGGGTTTGTCAGGAATTTTCGGGATTTATCGGTTACTGTTCGGCTCTGCTCGGCTCTGCCCCCACTCTTTCTCTCCTCCTGGCTTGATCGCCCTATTCTTCAATCTTCATATTGCATGAGGAGCTCGTGGTACTTACAGGTAGTGATGGGATAACCGAATGGATTTTATAACCGAATAACCTGTCAGTTATTTTTTTGTCGTTAATCGGTTATTTTAGGTCGAATGAATAACCGATTACTTTTTAAATTCAATCCACATTTTAGGGATGGGGTGGTGGGGGAATGAACCATTCCTGTTGAGGACAGGTACGCGGCGCGGCGCGGCCTATTTATTTACTCACGGCCGTACTTAGCTTTGGCGAGCCCTGGTAAAGATATTCGGTCGGGCCCCGTCGTGTCACCCCCACCAGACACAGTCCCTTCATATAGACGTGTGATTGCGTTCCGGAAGAAATTGTAAGAAAACCCGGTCTGAGTTCGGACCTGGATATACAACCAAAAATTCCAAGCAAACCCGTTCTGGCAGAACCGTAATTGGAAAACGAAATTCTGTAATTGTATTATTACTTTTTTCTGTGCATACGTTATAGTCATAACATTTTAAAATGTTATATTATCATATATCATCTATAACACTACAAGATAAATTACCGTTCAAATTGCAAAAATTATAATTTATTTTAATTACGAATCACCAAAGTTAACCGAAAGTTAATCGCTAAAGGAACGATATTTCAGTAATAAACATAACTTAATATAATAAACGAGCAATTCAAGTATAGACTGTCTGCACAACCAGTTAACTTGCAGAAAATTATTCGGTAGAAAAAAACTAATCTAAAGACTAATTTAAAAAACCGATTAGAATCAACGGGTTTAATTCAAATATAGACTAAGTCTTCACAACCAGTTAACTTATAGAAAAATTAGTCGGTAGAAAAAACTTATCTAAAGACTAAGATTTAAAATAACCGATAAGAATCAACGATTAATTCAAGTACAGACTAAGTCTGCACAATCAGTTAACTTATAGAAAAATTAGTCGGTAGAAAAATTAGTGTATAGACTAATTTAACTGGATGCAGCAAAAATAACCGACTAATCGGTTAAAATTAAAGAAGCCGAACTAACCAGTTATTTTCATCAGTTATTCCCACCACTAGGTACAGGTCAGACTGCGGCGGGCTCCGCAACAGGAAAGTTTCATTGTTCTCTCGCTCCATTGTAGAGAAGAATATTATGTGATACATATAAATGACTCAATTAGTCCATCAATGAGTACAATTTGAATGGTATTTATTCTACGTCATAATTATGTTGAAAAAGTGAACGACATTTTTAGAAATAATTTTAAAACTCACATGGAGCTTGAATATTGTATGTTACATATTTAGAATAGAATAGAATTTAGAATAAAATATATTTATTTTTCGAAAGTAATTACAATCCATCACAACTAAAAATAATCTGGTGCAAAATTACCAAAAAAGATGGTAAATAATATTAATTCACATATAGTCTTAAATTAATGACTGCAATTAAACTATACAATATCACAAATTATCATAATTAAAAGAATAAAAATACTATATATAAGTTTAAATGCAACACACATATTCTAGTATATATCCAATATATATTTACTTTCAAAAAACATAGAGCATCTAAGGCAAAGCCTGTTAAGAGGTTCCTTCTCCAAGATTAAACATTTTGCGCTACAAAAGATTTTTATATTTTATTTAACTACATAAAGTCCCACTAAATAAATGCAATTGTGGCAATATAACTTCAACAAACCTAGCCGCTTAGAATAATGTTTGTTTCTTTACGATATAGATTTAACACAAATTAAACTTGTATATTAATAAGGTGATCAATATTATCTTTTTTTAAAAGCCAAAACTTCAATTTTTTTGCAAACAACTTAGCATTTGCACCAATTTGCAGTGCTTTTCGGAATAATATTAAAAATTCTAGGACCCATAAAACAACAACTTTTTGTAAAAAATGTCAAATTTGGCTTGGGTACTTCCAAACGTTCTTTACACCTTTACACATTTAATAACATCAAGTGTAGTCACATTTCCCTTCATCAATAAGTATAATCCTCATTATCATTATATTTCCACTACAATTATTGTACGTAAAATTTAGTTTTTTTAGGAATTTGTGTTGAGTCTACATAGTCAATTCCTTGGTAATATATGCATCATATTTTCATTAGCACATCAACTTTATAGACATATAGTTAATAGTTTGTTTACATGTGGCCTGTAGTTTAATAGTTAGTTAATCTCATTGTAGTTCTAGTATGGGCCGGGTATTTATAGAATACTAGCTGTTAACCCGCGGCTTCGCACGCAATCTTAGAACCAAAGTCCTTATATTACTTAGTAAAAAGAGCAATTATGATGTAGGCTAATATGATGGAAAAGTCCTATAAAAATTTTAATTTGTAGGTCCATACATCAGGTAGATATTATTTAAGTTCATGGTAAATGGTATCAGAGTTTAACTCAATTTATTATATCATGTTTGGCACATGTGGGGGCATTTCTGGTTCAAATTAATTATATTACATAACGTCACAGCTGAATCTGCCTTGTCATCCGAAAAAAAAAACCCGATCAAGAAAAGACAAATCTCAGATCATACAGTTCTCGCGAAACTTACTTCGGTCAAAAAGCGTATATTTCTAGTCCTTGTCATATATTTCAGGTCTAAGATATTTCCAGTACCATAGTTGAGTTTGCCTTGTTGTTCTGACGAAGAAGAAAAAAAAATAATATATGATATTATATATTAATAATATATAATATATGTTAGTAATATATTAACATATATTAAAGCATTATTTGATGTTTCAACTGATTTTCCTCAAAAAGGTTGAAAGAAGTTTTAACCCTTTTAATTTTATAAAATAATTAGGTATACAGTGCTTGGTCAGTAGTGAAATGCAGATAACAGAGACAAAAGGTACATTGTAAAATGCACAATGGCACTGGAAATATCTTAGACTAAAAGAAGATTGCAAGTTCCGAATGTGGAAATTTTTTTGGACCGAAATAAGTTTTTGAGACCTACATCGTAACTTATATTATAAATGCGAAAGTGAGTTTGTTTGTATATTAACATATAGGCCTATTCGTATTCCAAATTATGAAAATCCTCATCTTGGTCTCTGAAATTGTATTGCAGCAAGGAAATGTATTCAAAGACCTGTTAAATGTAATGTAATGTGTGTAATGTATGTTTTGAGTAAACATAGTTTGCTGACGGTAGATACAATCATAGGTTTAACTATATAGTTTAACCACTATTTTCAATTTGGTTACATTTATAGGCTTGAAAACGTACTGAGAGCTTCATAGTAGCATCACTTATCTCTACATTTTCTGCAACCGCTGTTTAGCACTGAGTAAGAAAATATCCAGATAAGATAATTTTAACAGTTTTTGTGAAAATAAACTCTAAATTTTAGCAAATGTTAATTTATTCTGTGCTTGGTCAGTACTGTGGTCAGTCCACTATCTAACTTACTATAAGCTTAAATAAAGTTGGTTGTAAAACCCATCTTAGTTGTCTTGAGAGAAGCTTTTCCCTGCCCTGTATACATATTTTCTTGATCGGGATAGAAGACAAAATTGTGGAAGAAAAGAATGCTAAGACAACATTAATTTATAATGGCCATATTTAATGTTACGATATTACACTTTTGACAGATTTTCTTTTATCGTGGCAACAAGGCATACTACATCGGCGTCGGAAATATAAATTCACTCGAACAAGAAGTACTCGTGCACAAATGAAAAGCATACGAAATTGCAAGGCAATCCGTGAGTAACTTCTAGTGATATGATACATTCTATAATAATAATGATTCATTTCAACTTCTCTTTCATGAAGGATACCTCCAGGAAACTATATATTTTTTTACACCTTCATAAATTATATGTTTTGCAATACTACAACCAAAGAAAATTTAAATTTTACTTTTCATTTTATTAGCGTGTTAGTACTTAAATAGTTTAACCTGTGAATCCGTTTTTATATACTTACCGTGAAAACTTATTTTTCGATGCAATTCATCTATTGACATTATTTTGATCAAGTAACGGATTCGCGGAGGTTGCATAAAAAATGTCTATTTCTATGTCTCATATCATTCTGAAGATGCCACTGTGCACAATCATGACAAACAATCGTACAAAATAGAGTTTGAAACTAAAATTACCTATAATAAAACTCAGTCTTGTATAAATGAAGTTTCATGCAAAATTTTAAACCTTCATATGAAGTCTTTCTTGGCATCTCTTCCAGATAATACATTCAAATTTTTGTTCATTAAATTGGGTTTCTATATCGGTGTTAAAATCATAAAATTCTACACACTAAGCACTATTAAATTACATATGTGTTGGGATAGTTAGGCTACATGCGTTAATATGTTAATGAATTTATTTTTGAAATTATATTTATGTTGATACTGTCTCGTTTTTATCACGGTTGCCCAATGTAGTCTAAACATTTAGCCAAATCCCATGGAGTGACATGTACCATAATTTAACTTTAATTAATTTAATTTAGCTTTATGGTACAGTTTTAAGTTTGTAGGTTAGTTCGTTTTCGTGCGGACAGATATACAGACAGACAGACAAACTTACAAATTAAATTTGTTTAATCCCACAAGTTACAGGCCTCGTTAGAGCAGTCAGTGAAATGTGTATTATTATACTCTATTTAACTAACTTTTTGACTTTTTGTTTGTGCACTAATCTATATACACATACAATTTAGAGATATAACGTACCGAAATGGACTCTTTAATTATTGATTTAGTAAAATTACACTGAAAAGATACATATACTTATATAATCACTGGTGGTGACTTTTGTACAGTTTATTGATGAAAAATCTATAGTTGAACCATTCCTGTTTTGTAAAGATCTCCCTGAGACAACAAAAGGACAAGACATTTTTAATTTAGTTGATAAGTTCTTTGAAAATTCCAAAATATTATGGCAGTCCTGTTTAAGTGTCCCATTTATGGTGGGCACTTCACAGGCCTTTCTAACGTATAGCAAACAGAAAAACACAGATATAGTTTATACACATTGTTTCCTACATAGAGAAACTCTGATTGCCATATCTTTGGCTTCTGGAATAAAAGTAGTACTCGACAGGTGTGTAAAGTTGACATACACAAAATAGCTTACCCACATTTTTCATATTATTCGTTAGTTCTTCGTTAGTTCCTGTTAGTTCTCACAAAAGTTTCGTTAGTTTAGCAAATATTAAAAACTTTACAGCCTTAATTCAATGTGTCACCATAAAAATTAGCCTACCCAGATTAAATATTAATAATTACGTTTTCGAAATTCATATCGTCAGTCCCTCGTTATTTTCGTTACTTCAGCAATAATATCTATTTTACAGCCCTAATATAATGGCTAGGCATACTTCACACCATGAAAAAGTGGCGAAACAAGATTAATGGGTAATTAGATTGTAGTAAACATCGATGCAAAATGCATTCCAGACAACATACATTTTTGGTAGGTTTTGTTAGGTTTGTCATTCACCCACCTTTGTTTTATATTTAACGAAAATATTAAGAACCCTTAAGTTTTCATTTCTGGCAATTTGGCCCACGCAAAATAGCCCATTCACTTACAACTGGTTGGAATCCTTAGTATACGTTAGTTTTGCTATTCCCGAAAGTTCTTTATGTTGTTATTGTAACGCCTTTTGTTATTATAACATAAACGCTATAAAATTAAAATTAAAATTAAATTAATTGGTTTGAACAAAATATTGCTTGTCATAGAAAATAGGAAGCGTGAAATATTATGGTGGCTTGATAATTGAAATATTAAATTGTCCTATTTAAACATTATTGTAGTTGCAATATTAAATAAATACATAAAACAAATGAGTTTTGGGATATTATTTTATTAAATAATAAACAAAACATTATAATCCAAAGGAAGTTTTCATCTGTAATTTACAATTTTAATGAGCAAAATAACATTTTTGCCCTGAACTATCCTCCCGAAGACTAGACTAAAGTTTGAACAGGCTATTATCATTAAATATGAAAGATTTTTGTTGATAAGTCTGCTTCGGAATTTATTCTTAAAGAAGTTCATGTTAGAAAATGCTGCTTTCAAACATACGTCAACCCATACAAAGTAAGAAGTTTCAAGGCTAGTTTTCTGGATATTTATTAAGACAAACAAGACGTTTTATCCAAAAGTATTGACATTACACTTTCTCTTTTTGATGTTTAACAAATGTATTTTCTTGGAAATCGATCATTTCTATCTTGAGAGCAACTTTATTACTCCCGAAAATATTTGCACCTTCATTGCTCCATTCATCAACAGAATCCAGAAGAGTAAATGTTACTAAGGATGTCGACAACAATCTCAATTTTCTTGAAATCTGTGAATTTGTTTTTCAAAATTCCTTTTTAAGGTCCTTAATGAACGTTTTGTATTGGACGACGTCAAGCTTGTTGTCACTACTGATTATTTTTTAATTAGGGAAGTGCAGGCCGTTCATTTTCAGTGATCAATGTTAAAAAGATTTAGTTTGTGCAAAAAGCTTTTTACTTTTGTCAGGAACTGCCCATGCAAAGCTTTTCTTTGCCTTTAAGTTAAAGTTGAGATTATTGAATTGTTTAAAGAATATCTGATAAGAAAGCAATGGAAGTGTTTATTCTATTATTGCCAAGAAAACTTAAGTAGGTGATGGTTGATATCTGATCAATATTGAAAAGAAATGTCTTCGTCTTCTAAAATGGTAAAGAATCGTTGTAAAATGCAGCCTTTGCTTTCAACCTTTCAACCACACATTATTTTGCAACAACAGAACGTCATATTAAGCGTCTACTTCATAAAGAAATATTTTCAATTCACGATGTTTTGCACGAAGAAAGTTAGTTATTTAAATAATGTTCTTGCATTATTCTCTCAAGAATAGGATTGCGTTTGAAGAATAAGCGCAGTATGCTGAATGATATAGTGGTTGGAAAAGAAATTTTCATTACTTTTTCATTGATTTTTAGTAGGTGAACTAGTAGTTTTTGACCCAATACATCGCTGGTGCACCGTCGGTAGTTAGTGATAAAAGCTTTTTAAAATGTAACTCATATTTAACGAAATAATCCATTACCGCTTCGATTATGTATTTCCCTGGGTTTTTCCTATTAACAACAAAATAACTAATAGCTCATCAACAAAAGTTTCTCTAATTTTATCCAAAATAACGTACAAATATAATGAATTGTGCTTCCAAACAGTAATTTTACAAGAGTCATCCTTAGCCAATATGTAATATTCGGAATTATATAACTATCCTTTCAAATAAAAATGATTTTATTCTACCAAAACATGTGTGTTTTTTTTTTAGTGAATTTGCAGACAATGGAGTTTCAACACCATGTTTTCCGTTATCACTAAAACATTGCCTACATCGGGCATGTGTTCCTTAATTATGTCAGCATCGTTGAATAGTTTCATGTGCTTAGCAAGAGTCCAAGAAAATACGTAAAGAAGCCTCTCCACATTCCACCTGCTCAGTCATTGATTTTGAGTTGAAGATACGTAGATTGACAGTAAACTTTAGATTTACTAAGATTACTGGCAGGTTGTAAATATATCAGCATATGATTTGTGTTTTGATCTCATAATTCGTTTTATAATCCATCTTTTAAATAACGCAACTGTTTTTTTGAACACTTCAAACACAATGGTACTGCTCTCTAACACGATTTGGTACCAATACGCGTGAAACAATACAAATCGGTCCCATTCTGGCAAAAACTGTTCCAATTTTTCGACTTCCACCTTTCTTGGAATACTTGATGATGAAACAGGTAGTATGTAAAACCGTTTTTGAATGGAAGTACGATAAATATAGCCTATATACCAGTATTTACATGAAAAACGTATAATACTTATAAGAAGGTTAGAAAATTAAAGAAAATAATATCGCACTAAGACAAATCTGTCAAATTTTAATTTTCTCATGGACGTATGCGTCCCTAAAAAAATGAAATCCGGATAGTCTAAAGTTTTTTTTTTTTAAACATAATCATAATGATGAGCCATTGTACAAGGAAAGCGGGGGAGTTACTTAGATCCATCGTATGCTTGCTGTCACCTGGTTACTCGACCAAGTTTGTTTAAAAAAGAAAACCCACGTAGAGCAACGACTTGAAACTTGGCCCCCTTATTTGTCGTTGTTCAACCTCTACACGGAAAATAGGTTTAACATTAACCAAGAAAATGTGAATAATGGAAATCAAGAAGTATTTTGGCTTTAATATTTTCCAACTTTTATCTGGTTGTAATTATACTAACTATATTTTGCTGCAATAAGTTTAAAATAAATTAAGTTTCCCTTTTAAAAGTAATTTTTTTTTCTTTCACTTACCCAAGTTAAAATTATATTATTTTTAATAAATTAATATAATTTTCCTGATTTTTGTTTGTATAAAGTACGTTTTTATATCAAGTACTTAAGCTTAATCAATGGCATAAAGTAATAGGGAGTGTGTGCCGTTTTTATTTTGTAGTGTGGCCGAAGAGAAAAATACCCGTTTGGGGAAAACAACTGATCCCAGAATAAAAAATTGGAGGGTTTAAGAAACGAGGTTGAAAAAAGTACTTGATTGTAACATACCTAAGAAAGTGAGACTTTGGCTGTATTTATAATCAAAAATCAATTTTGATGGAAATCACAACTGTGTAAACTTTATTACAATCTGTACACAATCTAATTTGGCCTTTTGATGCAAAAAACTTGTTCCTTATTAAACGTCATTAGTGACAATATATACCTACATATGGTTATTTAGTGGTATACTATGAATGTAGCGTACCACTTAAGATAATTTAAAAATAAAAAAAAGTTATGATAAGTTTCATCCATCAATTATGAGATGAACCAGATCGAACTACGTTTATTTGATATATTGAGACAAGATAATTCAGGAACGTTGGACACCAAACTACTGTTTTGTTTCTCCGGTCCGGGTAGTATCTAAATTTCGGAAATGTGATAAAGATAGCCAGTGAGAACCCCCGGTAGGGGGATAGTATAGTGCCAGCATACCTACTGATCTAGCTTCCTTTCGAGTTCATCGCCCTTTTCCCTCTTTTTAAATCAAACTCTTTCCACTAATACTTGATTACTATTGAAAATTCAATGAGCCTCTTTACTTTTTGTCACACTTTCAGTTCTATTTATCATAGATTTATTGGAACAATATAAGAACTCTGCAATGTTTTGTTTTTAGAGAGGCGATTGTCCTTCTCATAATCAAGTTTGAGGAAAATATATAAAGCCTGATCTAATACGCATCTTTTATTTAGACCTGAGGTAAGGCGAGAGGTTTTGGGAAAACAATGATACACAAATACACTATTTAAATGTAATTTAATGTGCAAAATTTTAAATCACTAGCTATTCATATTTTTAAAAAGGAAAGGAATGAATATCAAATACTTTTCTTTTTTTAATGTTGTTATAACTAATCTTCTGAAAGAATTCTTCGTCTTGTAAAGGACGCAAAGAACAATTTCTCTATGTGACAATTAACAAAACCAAATCCTAGATCAGACTAATTCCAAAAATTATAGTAATCGTATTGCTAATAAATTTATATGCTTATTATGAGAAGTGTACGTAATTGTTAGAAAACCTGAAGGCATTAGTTTTTCAGGTAGTTATTTTTCCGATTTTTTCTTATTTCAAGCCGACCGAATATGTGACCTTCGTATTTAAAGAAAGCGTTCAGTCCTATACACATGCCCATTTTCACATGCACAGTTTGAAGGAAATACGGCTAATTTCGGAGACTGAGATTGAGAAACGTTTCAGAAACCTGTGATAACAAAGTCTTAACTAAAAACAAAAAGATGTTTCGTGTAAAGTATTGGAAACAACTGTATCAAGAGGTTATCTCTAATCATGAAACGACAGAATGATACAAACTATAAAACTTTTGTAGACACTAGTGGATTATGTGAACAAATAAACACAATCCTTACAGTCTTTACCTTCTACAGACAAAATAGGAGATCCTACCGTAAGTTCCTGTGTACCTTCCTTCCACCATAATACCGAAGAAAAACCCTACAACATACCATATAGTTTGCTTAAAGAAGTGCTTAATACAACACAGACAAGGTGACTATATTTCTGTTAGACGAAACTCTTTACAAATGTTATTCCTAAATCTAATTTACTTTTGTGTACTTTCATGTATGTCAAGCAGTCTGGAGGTGGCTGTGGGATATAAAACACAATGTCTTGAAATAAGATATGAAAACTAAAATGAAAAGTTTTCAAGAGGTGCAACAAGCAGACTGCAAGAATGAAGAAAGTGCGACTTCAGTCGGTGCAGCAGAACAATGGTATGAGGACTAATAAATTAAGAATCGTGAAAAAGGAGTACCTATATGTGTTATTTTAAAACTCTTTTGGAGTGGAGAGCTCTATGGTGCTATCGTTTTGCAAACATTGTGATGATCCAAAGGGATGATACAAACAAGTACTGTGAAGCGTTCGTGAGCTTTTTGAAAGATTAAAATGATGTAAATCTCTTGATAGACTATGCTTTGATTAATTATATTTGCA